>NC_135336.1:42755256-43058286 GCF_023851605.1 Tamandua tetradactyla
TGCTGTAAATTCCAGCTCTCCTATGGGATGATACAGGGTGCTAGGCAGCATGACAGTTTGATATGGGCTAAGCAAGTCGCAGGGAGTTAACTCAGGTCTTCTAGGCAGAAGAAACTATTTGTCCCTATTGTATCTATTACCAAAACAAGCATTTCAGCACTACCATATAGAATACCCATTGTTTATGTGAAACCATGTCAGATTGCTGGAGTAATTGACTCACATTCAAATGTCTTAGATTGCCACACTAGGATTATTTTCTTTTTTATACTCCCCAGCATCTGGCTGCTTAAA
The DNA here is from genome assembly GCF_023851605.1 of Tamandua tetradactyla. Lineage (NCBI taxonomy): Eukaryota > Metazoa > Chordata > Mammalia > Pilosa > Myrmecophagidae > Tamandua > Tamandua tetradactyla. The sequence continues at coordinate 42,755,551 of NC_135336.1, forward strand.
GAATTTATTTCTGTGGAGTTTGACAAAACCTACTTTTGCCCAGAAAAAGTCATAATTTTCGGTTTGTCTCACACATCGTGGGACTAAATAAAGGTCCACTGAGAACTTAAGAAAGGGTCTGGGTTCAGTTAAGAAAAATAACCACTCTTGAAAATAAAAGAAACCCAAAGAACTTTAAGGAAAGAAATAATCATAGACATCTCCTAGCCTAGGGATTTGAAGCATGTCTCATCATCAGAATCACTCAGAGGATGTAAAAATAGAGATACTGGGCTCATCTAGAGGTTCTGGGAATTGAATGAGTTTCAAGTGGTTCTATTGACCTTCTCCAAAATATTTTCATCCCCTGCTATCCACTATCACTTTGAGATCTACTGCCCAGACCAGCATTCTCTGAAGGCCAAGTGACTTTTGCTTGAAAATAAACTCCTCGTTCTATCACATTCAAACATTCTCCAAAATAAGTGGAAGTTCTGGATAAATAATAAAGTCAAATTTATCATCAAATGCGTATGGATTGAGAATTAGACTCTAATCCTATCTCAGCCACTGACTAACTTTTTAATTTGGTTTAGGATATTAACCTCTTTTAATCTCAATTTGTTTCTTGTAATATAGGAATAGCAATTCCATAGGATCCTTGTAAGGATAAAATGGAGAAAGACTATTAAGATATCTTGAAAAACAATAAAGTGCAATATATATTTAAGATATTATTTACTAGTACTATTATTAACCAATATCTCTAAGCTCAAATGATGAGGTTCACAATATTTGTCATGTTGGGAGATATAAAATATCTAGGAATTTTGATTCAAGACAATCAACAAAGCAAATTTTTATGAAATAAAAGACAAAGGACACAACAAATATATGGGTACCAGAGCTGGTACATAACTATTATGTGATTTTTTATTAATTCAAAATATTTTGCATGTTGAGTTTTTACTATGTGTCAGGCATCTACCAAAATATGTACTATACATTACCAAAAAGAGAGAAATAAATTTTAACATTTACCATCCATTACCAAAGGAGAAACTGAAAACAAAACAAAACAAAACAAACAAAACTAAAGCTTTTGGTTGGTTTTATGCTTTTTGAAAGATAAATGCCAATTTGCTTAAGTAAAACATATAAAAATTTCTGACAATCTGGAACCTACTTTTACACATGTTGAGTATCACAAGAAAGGATCACACTTGAGTCACATTGACTTTCTTACTTTTCTTTGGGTGCAGCATCCCTTCACAGTTTTGAATATTTGTATAAAGACTGGATTCTCTTGGTATAATGGAAACTGCTATGGATTTCCCTACAAAGAGATGCCAAGCACTTTTTAGTTCTGGGAAAGAAATTTGTACAGTTGAAATTTAAAGAACCTCAGAGCAACTCCATGAAACCTGCTAATCAACTGAAGAAATAAGTCAAAGCCAGGACATGCTCACACTCAGTGCAAGGGCAAACTTCTCTCAGAAGCCTTTTCCCAAGCAGAGTTAGTCCTCCTATAAAACCCATTCACATTCTGTTAGAGTAAATATGACATCATATAGTGTTGTCTGTTTATATTCTCTTCTCCTTTAACCAGAAACTCAAAAGAGGCCCTTCAATCATCTCTCTGTCTTAAATGTTAATTGTGTTCTCTCATACTTCATGGCATCTGAATAAATACGTGAGAAAGGAAGGAAAACAGAATGAGGAAAGGAAAGGGAATAGACAGCCTATGGCCAAACAGTCCTTTGTAATTTACATCGTGGATTTTGTAACAGTCAACCAGGTGTTCTAAATGAGGAGCCTGTGAAAATGAAATATGTTTGGAGATAAACAGACTTTTTCAGATAATCAAAGAAGAAAAGGTGAAATCAAGCAACACTCCTAAATTTGAGGTCAACACTGTGAGATCTTTGGCCTGGAGCCAGAGGGAAATAAAGGAGTTGGGAGAGGTTCTGTTGGCGTACAGGATTGTTTATACACATTGAGATTATTGTGTTGACAATAGCCAGGAAAGATACCCAGACCAGGAGCAGCTTCCAAATCTAGTGCTGGGAATTCCTAAGAGAAAATTGTAGGCACAGTTCCTGGAAGATGATGGATGGAAAATGCCAGTAGAGGCTTTAGGTTCCCTAATTCAAACAATAGAGAGCCTGCTTGGAGACACAGCATCCATGGAGGTAGTCCTTCCACTAGATTATGTTATGTCACAGAATTCAAATTGCTGAGATATTTAAAGCATTTTCCAAGTACGGCTACTATCCTTAGTATCACACTGAGATCAAATTGAAAACTGAGTTGACTATAGAAAAACTGCAATGATGTTTCTCTCTTGCACTCCAGATTTAATTATCTTCAAAAGAATACTAGCCAAAGGTCAGTGCTCGTCTGTTGTCAGAGTTAAGTAGCAAGGAATTATTATCTCTGGTATTACCCACCACAACTAGCAAAAATGTGATGATATTCCATACTGACAAACTCCTATAACACAAATCAAATCAAATGAATTAAAAGCTCATACAGTAGTCATTTTAACAAGTATTTAATGAGATCCTGTTTATCGAGAATCTATTTTTTTCCCCAGGCACTGTTCTGTGTCCATTTTGTGTTGTTGTAAATAAGATAGATGTGTTAATCCCCTTGTGATGCTTACATATTAATGGGGTAGATAGAAAATAAATAAATAATTGTAAAAAAAATAAAACAGGGTACCTTCCTAGTGAGTGATTTGCAGGGCAACTTTTGATAGGGCACTGTGGAAGAGTGTCTCTAAATAAAAGTAGAAAGGGACATTTGAACTGAGACATGAATAATGAATTGATAAATATGCAAAGACCTGGGAAGAGAGTGTTCCAGGGCCAGGGAACATCAATATAAATTTCCTGAGGCAAGAACACATTCTGCCTGCCTGAAGTACAGAAATGTAACCACAAGGAAGGTGGAGAAAGGCACAAAAAGCAGAGGATCATGTGGGGTTTTTGTAGGTAGAAACTTGGAATTGATTTTACATGTAATGAGGAGCTTTTGGAATGTTTTAAGCAAGCCAGTGCTGTGAAAGAAATTAGGTGTTATGAATTTTAACTGGCACTCAATAAAGGATGAATAGAAAAATGATTAATTGTTACCAAGTTAGAATAGAGAATGTTTCACTATTGAGGGATTCTGAACTGCTACTTGAAGGCATAAGGGCTCAGCAAGTGGATAAAAGGGGAAAAGATCAATTTAACTTTGTAGAATTGTGTGAGCAAAGTCATGTGATTGCCTAGATGTCTAATATGAGTGGGAGGTGTATGCCAGAAGAAGCTACAAAAGTGTGGGGTTAGGTAACAATCAAATTGCCCATAAATAGTGAGTCCTAGCCATGTACCAGACATCAAGCTTAATCGCTTAAATTGGTTGATTGTAAGCCCACTGTGTTTCCTGAAAACATTCAATCTCCCATTCCCTAAGTATTTCAAATCTCCCCACTCAATTTTTTTTATTAATTAAAAAAAAAGAAATGAACACAACATTTAGAAATCATTCCATTCTACATATGCAATCAGTAATTCTTAATATCATCACATAGATGTATGATCATCATTTGCATCGATTTAGAAAAAGAACTAGCAAAACAACAGAAAAAGATATAGAATGTTAATATAGAGAAAAAATAAAAATAATAATAATAATAAAAAATAAAAAATATATCTATATAAAGGAAAAAGAAAAACAAACAAAAGACACAAACAACAAAAAAAACTATAGCTCAGATGCAGCTTCATTCAGTGTTTTAATATAATTAAATTACAATTAGGTAGTATTGTGCTGTCCATTTTTGAGTTTTTGTATCTAGTCCTGTTGCACAGTCTGTATCCCTTCAGCTCCAATTACCCATTATCTTACCCTGTTTCTAACTCCTGCTGGGTTTTGTTACCAATGACATATTCCAAGTTTATTCTCGAATGTCGGTTCACATCAGTGGGACCATACAGTATTTGTCCTTTAGTTTTTGGCTAGACTCACTCAGCATAATGTTCTCTAGGTCCATCCATGTTATTACAATAAGTTTATTCTGTCTTAAAGCTGCATAATACTCCATTGTATGTATATACCACAGTTTGTTTAGTCACTCATCTGTTGATGGACATTTTGGCTGTTTCCATCTCTTTGCAATTGTAAATAATGATGCTATAAACATTGGTGTGCAAATGTCCACTTGTGTCTTTGCCCTTAAGTCCTTTGAGTAGATACCTAGCAATGGTATTGCTGGGTCGTATGGCAATTCTATATTCAGTTTTTTGAGGAACCACCAAACTGCCTTCCACAGTGGTTGCACCATTTGACATTCCCACCAACAGTGAATAAGTGTGCCTCTTTCTCCGCATCCTCTCCAGCACTTGTCATTTTCTGTTTTGCTGATAATGGCCATTCTGGTGGGTGTGAGATGATATCTCATTGTGGTTTTGATTTGCATTTCTCTAATGGCCAGGGACATTGAGTATCTCTTCATGTGGCTTTTGGCCATTTGTATTTCCTCTTCTGAGAGGTGTCTGTTCAAGTCTTTTTCCCATTTTGTAATTGGGTTGGCTGTCTTTTTGTTGTTGTTGAGTTGAACAATCTCTTTATAAATTCTGGATACTAGACCTTTATCTGATATGTCATTTCCAAATATTGTCTCCCTTTGTGTAGGCTGTGTTTCTACTTTCTTGATGAAGTTCTTTGATTCAAAAAAGTGTTTAATTTTGAGGAGCTCCCATTTCTTTCTTTCTTTCTTCAGTGCTCTTGCTTTAGGTTTAAGGTCCATAAAACCGCCTCCAATTGTAAGATTCATAAAATATCTCCCTACATTTTCCTCTAACTGTTTTATGGTCTTAGATCTAATGTTTAGATCTTTGATCCATTTTGAGTTAACTTTTGTATAGGGTGTGAGAGATGGGTCTTCTTTCATTCTTTTGCATATGGATATCCAGTTCTCTAGGCACCATTTATTGAAGAGACTATTCTGTCCCAGGTGAGTTGGCTTGACTGACTTATCAAAGATCAAATGTCCATAGATGAGAGGGTCTATATCTGAGCACTCTATTCGAATCCATTGGTCGATATATCTATCTTTATGCCAATACCATGCTGTTTTGACCACTGTGGCTTCATAATATGCCTTAAAGTCCAGCAGCGTGAGACCTCCAGCTTCATTTTTTTACCTCAAGATACTTTTAGCAATTCGGGGCACCCTGCCCTTCCAGATAAATTTACTTATTGGTTTTTCTATTTCTGAAAAATAAGTTGTTGGGATTTTGATTGATATTGCATTGAATCTGTAAATCAGTTTAGGTAGGATTGACATCTTAACTATATTTAGTTTTCCAATCCATGAACACGGTATGCCCTTCCATCTATTTAGGTCTTCTGTGATTTCTTTTAACAGTTTTTTGTAGTTCTTTGTATAGGTTTTTTGTCTCTTTAGTTAAATTTATTCCTAGGTATTTTATTCTTTTAGTTGCAATTGTAAGTGGAATTCGTTTCTTGATTTCCCCCTCAGCTTGTTCATTGCTACTGTATAGAAATGCTACAGATTTTTGAATATTGATCTTGTAACCTGCTACTTTGCTGTGCTCATTTATTAGCTCTAGTAGTTTTGTTGTGGATTTTTCCGGACTTTCGACGTATAGTATCATATCGTCTGCAAACAGTGATAGTTTTACTTCTTCCTTTCCAATTTTGATGCCTTGTATTTCTTTTTCTTGTCTAATTGCTCTGGCTAGAACCTCCAACACGATGTTGAATAATAGTGGTGATAATGGACATCCTTGTCTTGTTCCTGATCTTAGGGGAAAAGTTTTCAATTTTTCCCCATTGAGGATGATATTAGCTGTGGGTTTTTCATATATTCCCTCTATCATTTTAAGGAAGTTCCCTTGTATTCCTGTCCTTTGAAGTGTTTTCAACAGGAAAGGATGTTGAATCTTGTCAAATGCCTTCTCTTCATCAATTGAGATGATCATGTGATTTTTCTGCTTTGATTTGTTGATATGGTATATTACATTAATTGATTTTCTTATGTTGAACCATCCTTGCATACCTGGGATGAATCCTACTTGGTCATGATGTATAATTCTTTTAATGTGTTGCTGGATTCGATTTGCTAGAATTTTGTTGGGGATTTTTGCATCTATATTCATTAGAGAGATTGGTCTGTAGTTTTCTTTTTTTGTAATATCTTTGCCTGGTTTTGGTATGAGGGTGATGTTGGCTTCATAGAATGAATTAGGTAGCTTTTCCTCCACTTCGATTTTTTTGAAGAGTTTGAGGAGAGTTGGTACTAATTCTTTCTGGAATGTTTGGTAGAATTCACATGTGAAGCCGTCTGGTCCTGGACTTTTCTTTTTAGGAAGCTTTTGAATGACTGATTCAATGTCTTTACTTGTGATTGGTTTGTTGAGGTCACCTATTTCTTCTTGAGTCAAAGTTGGTTGTTCATGCCTTTCTAGGAACCCGTCCATTTCATCTAAATTGTTGTATTTATTAGCGTAAAGTTGTTCATAGTATACTGTTATTACCTCCTTTATTTCTGTGTGGTCAGTGGTTATGTCTCCTCTTCCATTTCTGATCCTATTTATTTGCATCCTCTCTCTTCTTCTTTTTGTCAATCTTGCTAAGGGCCCATCAATCTTATTAATTTTCTCATAGAACCAACTTCTGGTCTTATTGATTTTCTCTATTGTTTTCATGTTTTCAATTTCATTTATTTCTGCTCTAATCTTTGTTATTTCTTTCCTTTTGCTTGCTTTGGGGTTAGTTTGCTGTTCTTTCTCCAGTTCTTCCAAGTGGACAGTTAATTCCTGAATTTTTGCCTTTTCTTCTTTTCTGATATAGGCATTTAGGGCAATAAATTTCCCTCTTAGCACTGCCTTTGCTGCGTCCCATAGGTTTTGATATGTTGTGTTTTCGGTTTCATTTGCCTTGAGATATTTACTAATTTCTCTTGCAATTTTTTCCTTGACTCACTCATTATTTAAGAGTGTGTTGTTGAGCCTCCACGTATTTGTGAATTTTCTGGCACCCCACCTAATATTGATTTCCAATTTCATTCCTTTATGATCCAAGAAAGTGTTGTTTATGATTTCAATCTTTTTAAATTTGTTAAGACTTGTTTTGTGACCCAGCATATGGTCTATCTTTGAGAATGATCCATGAGCACTTGAGAAAAAGGTGTATCCTGCTGTTGTGGGATGTAATGTCCTATAAATGTCTATTAAATCTAGCTCATTTATTGTAATATTCAAATTCTCTGTTTCTTTATTGATCCCCTATCTAGATGTTCTGTCCATTGATGAGAGTGGGGAATTTAAGTCTCCAACTATTATGGTATATGTGTCTATTTCCCTTTTCAGTGTTTGCAGTGTATTCCTCACGTATTTTGGGGCATTCTGGTTCGGTGCATAAATATTTATGATTGTTATGTCTTCTTGTTTAATTGTTCCTCTTATTAGTAGATAGTGTCCTTCTTTGTCTCTTTTAACTGTTTTACATTTGAAGTCTAATTTGTTGGATATTAGTATAGCTACTCCTGCTCTTTTCTGGTTATTATTTGCATGAAATATCTTTTCCCAACCTTTCACTTTCAACCTATGTTTATCTTTGCGTCTAAGATGTGTTTCTTATAGACAGCATATAGAAGGATCCTGTTTCTTAATACATTCTGCCAGTCTATGTCTTTTGATTGGGGAATTCAGTCCATTAACATTTAGTGTTATTACTGTTTGGGTAATATTTTTCCTCTACCATTTTGCCTTTTTTGTTATATATATCATATCTGATTTTCCTTCTTTATACACTCTTCTCCATACCTCTCTCTTCTGTCTTTTCATATCTGACTCTAGTGCTCCCTTTAGTATTTCTAGCAGAACTGGTTTCTTGGTCACAAATTCTCTCAGTGACTTTTTGTCTGAGAATGTTTTAATTTCTCCCTTATTTTTGAAGGACAATTTTGCTGGATACAGAAGTCTTGGTTGGCAGTTTTTCTCTTTTAATAATTTAAATATATCATCCCACTGTCTTCTTGCTTCCATGGTTTCTGCTGAGAAATCTACACATAGTCTTTTTGGGTTTCCCTTGTATGTGATGGATTGTTTTTCTCTTGCTGCTTTCAAGATCCTCTGTTTCTCTTTGACCTCTGACATTCTAACTAGTAAGTGTCTTGGAGAATGCCTATTTGGGTCTATTCTCTTTGGGGTGCGCTGCACTTCTTGGATCTGTAATTTTAGGTCTTTCATAAGAGTTGGGAAATTTTCAGTGATAATTTCTTCCATTAGTTTTTCTCCTCCTTTTCCCTTGTCTTCTCCTTCTGGGACACCCACAACACGCTATTTGTGCACTTCATATTGTCATTCAGTTCCCTGATCCCCTGCTCAAATTTTTCCATTCTTTTCCCTATAATTTCTGTTTCTTTTTGGAATTCAGATGTTCCATCCTCCAGTTCACTAATTCTAGCTTCTGTCTCTTTAAATCTACCATTGTAGGTATCCATTGTTTTTTCCATCTTTTCTACTTTGTCCTTCACTCCCATAATTTCTGTGATTTGTTTTTTCAGATTTTCTATTTCTTCTTTTTTTCAACCCATGTCTTCTTCATGTCCTCCCTCAATTTATTGATTTGGTTTTTGAAGAGGTTTTCCATCTCTGTTTGTATATTCAGCATTAGTTGTCTCAGCTCCTGTATCTCATTTGAACTATTGATTTGTTCCTTTGACTGGGCCATATCTTCAATTTCTGAGCATGATCCGTTATTTTCTGCTGGCGTCTGGGCATTTAATCAGATTTCCCTGGGTGTGGGACCCAGCAGGTTGAAAGACTTTCCTGTGAAGTTTCTGGGCTCTGTTTTTCTTATGCTGCCCAGTAAGTGGTGCTCGTGGTGCTCGTCTGTCTGCGGGTCCCACCAGTAAAAGATGCTGTGGCTCCTTTAACTTTGGAAAACTCTCGCTGTGGGAGACGGTCACCAGCTGAATTGGCTTGGGGGAGTGCCGATCTGAATCTCCCAGCCAGCCTGGGAATCCGCGCATGGTGGGGGGTCGCCAGCCACCACGGCTTGGGGAAGTGCCGATCCAAATCTCCCAGCCAGCCCGGGAATCCACGCGTGGGGAGGTCACCGGCCACCACGGCTTGGGGGAGTGCCTATCCAATGTTCCCAGCCGGACCGGGAAGCCACGTGTGTGGAAGGGACCCCGGTCACCGGTCTCCGCAGTTTGGGGGACCTCCAATCCAATTCTCCCAGCCGGTCCGGGGGGCCACGCATGGGGGGGCACCAGCCACCGCGGCTTGAGGGAACCACCTGTCCAATTCTACAGCCGGCCCAGGAAGGAGGGAGGGAGGGACTCCGGCCGCCAGCCACCCTGGGGAAGTGCACGCCCCTCGGTGATCTCACCGCAGCGGATTCTCCCTGCCGGTTCAGCCATTCCAGAATGGGGTACGCTGCCTTTTTGGCCTCTGTCATGGCTCTGTGATCTGTTCTGTACCGTTTCTATTTCTCTAGTAGCTGTTCTGGAGGAGGAACTAAGACCCGCATGTCTTACTAAGCCGCCATCTTCTCCGGAAGTCCCCCCCTCAAATTTTTAACATATCCACTCCCTTCTGACTCATAGATGAATATCTTGCATCTCATATTAATGAGAAAATGGAAGCAACCAGAAGTGAAATTCCACTTCCACCACCACATCTAATAGTTTCCTTCCACTTATGCCTACATACTCTGCCTTCCTGCTTATTACTATGTATGACTTTCCTGTCCTTATTCCAATCCAACACTAACGTATCCAAGAGTGCCCTGGATCCCATCCTTTTTGCTTTCTTAAGGACTTGCTCCTCTACTTATTCCTTGTTTTGCTTCATTTTCATTTATTGCTTCCATATTCTATTATTTCCAATCCCTTCATTAGACAACCATGAAGTAATCTGTTTTATTAATCAGAACAAAACTCCCTTGACTACCTATTCCCTTCTAGAGTTTGCCCCATTTCTTTGCTTTCTTTTAAGCAAAACAAATGGAAGGTATCTCCAATTTCTATGATTCCATTTTCTCTCCAAATCACATCAATTCAAGCTTTCACCAGCACTCCTGTGAAACTACTCAAGGTCACTTAAGATCTTCATGTTTCATGAATGCCAACAATCAATTCTCTTACTCAATCTTTCAACCACATTTAACACAGTTGGTGAACCTTTTCTTGAAGCTCTTTGTTCAATTGGCTTCTGAGACTCCACCCTCACCTAGATTTTCTTACCAGACTCATTGGTTACTTCTTTTAATTCACTGAAATTGGAGCCTCATCTCACAAACTCTTGGGATGTACCAATGCTCAGTACTTGAACCTCTTCTCTTTTCAATCTTACCCACTCCATAGTAATCATATTACTTCCCATGATTTGTATATCATGCACATGCTAATAACTGCCAAATGCATGGATTAAGCCCCATATTCTATTCTGAAATCCATCTGGCTTCTCAATATCCCAGGTATACTACTCTCTTTCATCATTTATCCTAGTTGTCTAGTAAGTATTTCTTCCTCTAACACAACTCTAATTCTACTCCACCCCAGGATTCTACAAATAAGAAGAAGACCATACCCTTTACACATTATTTTCATAATCTTACTAAGGTGTGTTTGCCTTAATCACAGTCAATCACAGTCTCTCACAGTTGTATAATGTAGTGTTCTTGGCAAACATAACAGCATCTTTGTTAATAGAATATGTGTTTTTGAATTATTATATTTTAAAAATATCAATCTTGAGTGGAAAATGGAAAACTATCCGGCAGTTTTTCAAAGGTTAATTAGAGTTACCATATGATCCAGAAATTCCACTCCTACTTATATACCCAAGAGAATTGAAAATATATGTCCACATAAAATTTTTACATGAATGGCCATACCAGTAGCTGTCATACTAGCCCAAAACTGGGAGTGACCCAAATGTTCATCAACTGATGAATGGGTACCAACATGTGGTATATTCATGCTATGGTAACCAACAGGTGGTATATTCATGCATTTGGCCATAAAAATAATGAAGTATTGATACATGCTACAACATAGATGAAAGCTGAAAATATTTTAAGTAGAAGGCAGTTACAGACGACCATAAATTGTATGATTCAATTTATATGAAATATCCCTGTATCTGGAATAGTCAAATCTATAGAGCCAGAAAGTATATTAGTGCCTGCTTGGAGCTAGGTTGCAGTGTTGGGTAGTGATTAATAATTGATAGAGATTTCTTTTTAAGATGATGAAAATATTCTAAAATGTGTGGTAAAAAGAATTGGGCAACCCCAAATATACTAAAAACCATTGAACTATATACTTTAAATGGGTAAATCTGTGGTGTATGAATTAAATCCTAATAAAAATCATTATTTTTTTTGAAATTTAAATCCAATATGGTAGATATAACCCATAGAAACAAAAGTTTAATAATTTTGATTTTTTTAGTTTTTTTTAATTTGAGAACTTCTGCCCTAATATAAAAAAGAACCTCCTAATTGATCTTGATATTTTAATTCCTACTCCTGATGGATTACCTTCATATATTATTAACCAAAGCAATCTTTTAAAAAATAAGTCAAATCACATCATCTTTCTATTTAAAATCTATCAAAAAAATTTTATTAGAATAAATCTTACAGTTCTTATCATACCCTATAATGTCCTACATGATCTGTTTCCTTCTACCTTCTTAACCATATCATTTCCAATCACTCCATTCTGGACTTCCCGGCCTTCTGTGTCACATATAGCTAGACTGGGCATGATCTCACCTCACAATCTTTAACATTTTTAATTTATCTGCCTGGGGCTTCCCAAGATATTTAGTTGGGTTACCTCTTTGCCTTATTTAGACCACTAATCAAATATCACTTTTTCATATAGGTCTTTCCTGATCACCTTACCTAAAGTAACACCTTCCAGCCCTATAACATCCTCTATCTTTATCCCCTTTCTTTGGCCTTCTGAACTGCTCTGCCCATGTACTCACCAGGACATAATTACCTATGAAATTAACTCGCTTCCCCCACCCCCCCAGCTACAGAGGCCCCCGACACATGACTGATGGGAGTTGATTTCTAAACAAACTAGCTCCCTTGCTCTCTATGCTCTTGAGACATAATGTTCTTCACTGACACCCAGGGCTCCCCAGGATTAAGTTGCAGTTGCCTCACAGTGGTAACTTATTTGACAATATACCCTCTATTGATGAATATCCCTTCCTGTTCTCCTTTGCCTACTTGTTTTAAATTATTTCCTGGGATTGACTTTTAAATGTAATATTTGCATTCAAACTTTTCTCTCTTATTGCTACCAGACATCTTATTATGTTATGATATTTCTTTCTATTTACTGCTATATTTTTTCTTTTTCCCACTAAAATGTGAACACCAAGAAAGTAGATATCTTGCTTTATTTGCTGTGGTCACAGTGCCTAGGACAGTTCCTTTCAGAGTTGGCACCCAATCCATATTTGTTGAATATAAGAGTGTGTGTTATCAGATGTATTCATTCTAATTATCCTTTGAGGCAGATGCTATTGTTATTATTTCTGTATTACAAATAATGAAACCAAGATCTCAACAGGTAAAGTAAATTGCCATATATTGCACCATATACTGAAAAGCAGGTCTCTAGCCTACACCTGCCTGACATCAATACCTGTAAAAAAATTCATAACAGGTAAATGTCAGCTCTGAGCTCTAAGATAAATGTTCAGAGCTGAATTAGCAACAAGTGACTCTGTAGTGACTATGTCAGAATTCTTGGATTCCTCCTGATTAAGCTAGGAGTTACACGTGAAAACTTTGAAGATTAGGCAAGTTTAGAAACAAAAAAACAAGTTGATAGAGAAAGATTCTTCTGAAGATCTGTGCTCCTCCCTTCTAAATGTTGTTTTGCATTTGGTGTGACTGGCTTTTTCTTTTCACAAATGACTTACTGTGGTCACTTGCATCAGCAGTGGATTTTTTACACCCTTTGGATTTCCTGCTTTACCTAGTAAGGAGTCAAATCCACTTATCTTGTTTCAAGCTACCCCCTCGCTCTTATAAATTTAGGAGTAAATCCACACTCTCCTAGAACTCTTTAAAAAAGTTATCCCAAAATCCAGGAAAGCAACCTTGAAACTTGCTCAGGAGAATAGCGAGCATAATTCTCACAAGGTGGCCAATTAATGGAATTACCCAAATGTAACAGTCTTTGATCTGTTTGCTCTTCAGTAATCAAACACACACCTACAGCATTCTAAAATGTCAGAATGGAAAGAACCACACACACAGCTACACACACACAAACACACAACAACAAAAAAACAACTACTGTGAGTTGTTTCTTTTTTATTTTCGCAGTTTTTATTAGACAGTTAATAAACTCATTTGACAGATGGAACAACATTAAGGTATTATAAGCCTTCTAGAGTCAATTATTTTATTAATTGTATTTACTTCTACAGGTGAGGAAAAAATAAATACCTGCTTCCTTACTGCTTAATTTAATCAAGGGATTTGTGGGTCCTTTAATAAGTTGTTTTGGAATAGACAAAATAGTTTTTCTGTAATAGGGCTTCAAAGGATGAGCGGGGGGACTTATCACTAAAATTTAAAATGAGGAATTGAAGACAACAGCAAACAAAACCAGTTACGTGATTCAAAGTCTTGAACAGTGTTTATAGATTCCAGAACTTTGCCAAAGTGATCAAAGGAAATTTTTACGTAGAATAAAAAGCAGGGGAATCTGATAGAGAATTTGATTTGAATTTGGCATTATTATGACGTGAAGTTTTGAGAAAGTGTTTTTATTTCCAGTGCTTATAATTAAAATTTTCTAGAGGGTTCAAAGAAGACATTCATCGAGTTGACTTCAAGTTTCTTTAAGATGTGGTTCTCTGCTTCTTTCATTGTTACATCCCCAACATCTAGCAGAGCTACACGATTGAGTGATTGTGTACATTATATTAACACAAGGGGCAAGAGGATGAGAAATAAATTGTCCTCATCTCGTAGATCTATATATGTCATTTTACAGTGCTATATATGTATTAACCTTAATTTAATGGAAATCTGCTCTAGAGAATCTGAATTGACCAATGTAATTTACAAAACACAGCAATTTACCTGGTTGAGTCTGATTTTGTTCAAACTTGCACTGCCATGCCATTTGGGAACACAGGGCAGTGAACGAAGGGAAGAGAGAGTATGTTGGCACGTGGCTACAGAAGTGGGCTTGGAGTGACCATGCTGGGTTGCAAGAGATACTTTTAAGACTCTTCTTATGTGAGAAGTAAACAGGTTTAATAGAAGAATATAACTATGAAAAAAAAAGGAAGTATTTGTTCCCTCTCTCTTTCCCACCAAAAAGCTTACCACCCTGAAGGTACTTTGGCCTATTTTAGGAAAAAAGGTGACTCAGAGAAAAAGACATGAGAGACTATCATACATTCCATCCCTATCATTTTCTTTCACTCCTTTGGAGGGAATAAAGAGCATGGTCATTTTTGATAGTTGCCCCTCCCCCCTTGCAGTATCCTCATGCCACAGACCCTGGCCGAAATCCCCAGTTGTGAACGCAGCAGGAACTTTTAGTTTGGCATAATCCATGGATACCAGGTCACCAGAGATATTTGTGCATAATTTTATGAAAACCAAGTAATCTGAGAGGACTAAAAAATGAGTTCTGAGAGGAAATATCATGTTCATTCCCCTCTCCTCCTCCCTATTATATTATCAAATATTGGAAAATGAAGAGATGGAGAATTTATGTATGATGCTGTCTAACACCTTTATTTATGCTGTCTAACATCTTATTTGCTGTCTAACACCTTTGTAGAAATCCAACCAGAGAATTTTGGATGTAAAATAATATTACAAAAACTGTTGCTTTTAAAGACTTTGAACTCTAAATTCTTATAAACAAAAACAATATTAAAAATAAAGTCTTCATCATCAATCTGGTCTACCAAAGCTTTGCTAGGCTTACAACTTCTTGTCTTTGAACAGCAGCAAGTAAAAACAGGAACAGGTCAGAGATGTCTCCTTCTCTTTCTTTCCTATAAAGAAATTATTGTATTAAAATGTCCAGAGCTCAGAAAGAACTTCCATGTTTCCTGGCTTGAGGGGTTTGGCTTCAAATCCTTTTATTAAATGAGATGAATAAGATTTTATTGCACCACCAGGGAGGCCTAGTCTCTATGAGCCAGAGAAAAACATCAGATGGAAAAAGGCTCCGTGTTAAAATTCAGCTATACAACCGAGTACCACCTGACAGGCTCAGTGATGAGAAAAAAGGCAATACTAGGTGATTACAATTATTAAAAAAATCTACAGTGTTGAAATTTTTTTATACAATGAATGTTCATTGTCTGATGTCATATTTTTATATGTTTGGAAGGATAGATGAACATTTTCATGCTTTTGAAGGTAGCTGAGCCTAATAAATATTTTTAAATGAAGACACAATTGTTTTGTTGATAATTTATCATTTCAAAGCAGAATAAAATAATATGCTTTTTATTATTTACAGGTGGTCTGTGATCACAATCATCTTCTCCTCTCACTGGTAAATAGAGAAATGTGTTTGGGAAAGTTTTCAGTAGAACTGAAATGTTTTTTTAAAAAAATGCAATGAAAGCCCAGAAAAGTGTAGATGTGTCAGATTTTTATTTTACAAATGTAATGGAGTATATAAAAGCAGTTGCCATACACAGATTTATTTAGTACTTTCTTTATGTACTTCTCCAGCCTTTCTTTTCCTTTTGGAGCTTTCTCTATCTTTCCACATCTTCATGTTTCTTCATCCCAATTTTTAAACTTGTATTATAGAAATGCATTCAGTTTAATTGAATATTCAGTGCAGAATCCTTCTCCAACTAAATGGATACATTTTAATTTCTAGAAGTCATTTCTTAATGATCCTTATACGATCATGCCTTCCTTAAATTGATCAGAAGAAATAATTGACCAGATTTTCTTTGACTTTTTCATAGATACAGAAAACTTTCCTTTTTTCTTTGTGTGACTTGGCTTTTACACAACTATATCTGTTCAGAAAAGAATCTGGTGTTCTCTGATGTAACCTCATGGACCTGAAATGCCCAAACAATGCAAAGGAAAGTTGGAAAGTTTTCTAGACCTAGAAATTAATGAAAGCCTTGTTTCTTATCTGAAGAATACATTATTTCTAAATCTCCAATGTAAAGATCATTAATGTAGAGTGATTTTAAAGCCAGGCTAAGTAAGGCAAATTAATTTTATAAGAACAGACAACACTAATTATAGTACTCCAGTCATTTAATCTGATATATAAATACAAGGTTTGACACCATCTACAAAGTTCTTGGGACTTCTTTCCCTCTAGATGAAAGGTGTTATCTAAATCCTTTAGAGTACTTGGCTATAATTACCGAATTTGTTTGCTAGAGGGATAATTGTATGGCTTGTTGCATGATCCACTCATAACAAGGAAAGGGTAGACTTAAATCCTGCTAAATCATTCACCTGCTCAGATTAAACTGCTACCAAATGTAACAACTTGAAGGCAAAAGCCAAAATACTTGACATTGTGCTACCACCCTGGCATCATATTCTACTTAAGACAAGACCCAAAAATATTTTTCTGAGTCTATGACAGATGAATTCGCCTAAAGCTGCTGCCTCGTTGGATTCAGAACACTTGTCAGATCCTAGAGAATTTTTAGAAGGTGGATTCACCAGAAGGGGGAAAAAAAATAAGAGGACTGATCATCTCTGTCAAGGAGCTATGAGAATAAATCCAACTGCCATTGATCTGTTTGGGAATGGAAACTGAGCTGCATAATATTTTGGACATCTGTTCTCTAAAATTGTGGATGGTTTCCTCGAGATCATGCATTAAAGACAGAGTTAAGGATTTCTACTCATAGGAATGCATTTTTTTATTGTACCTTTTATGCTTTATACCTTAGAGCATCTCTGCTCTAACCTCTGATCTTGCAGTGCCTTGAAATGCCATGTGAAAAATTACTGACAGAAGAAAGGCTACTCAGAGAGAGAAAAGTTTGAAAGTGGTAGGGAGGGTGGCTTGTTTTCCTTATTCAACTGTCCTTACCTGTGTTTTTTTGGGGGTGTGCCAATTAGGGGAATGATCTTCCTCACTGTGGTTCTTTGTGGAAAAAAAGATTCTTTGTTAGTTGTCCTGGTGTGTTTGAACTACAGCACTATATAAAGCAGGTTCCTGCCAAATCTCTGCGAGAGGGTTGGGTGTATACCGGAAACAGGGTCACAGGGGGTGGATGGAGGGAGGGGGTGGAAGCTGTGTGTGTTCCAGACCTAACAGCAGGTTCTGCGAGTTCTGACACCGGTAATGAGTTTGTTCTCTGAAAGAAGTCTGGGCCTCTATGTGCATAAAACAAACATTTTAAATTGAAACTCATAAAAGAATAAAAGAGTCAAAACATTCTTCCTTATTCTCTCTCTGAGAGGTGGGTGGAAGGTTTTAGTGTCTGACAGGTGCAGCTTATAAGTAGCCTGGACATCAGCCAGAGTTCTCATAAGAAAAGACCGAGACCACACCTGTTGATTGAAAACATGGCCCTCTAGTGCAACAGATGAAATAATGAAAACAGCCACCCCTGTTTTCCCACTTTTCCATATTATCTTATTTCCATTAAATAAAGGTCAATACTAAATATGCAGTCCCAAGTCCTGGAGGCCTCCACTGGATACAGAATGGACCAAATTTCCTTTGATTAAGCATTTCCTCTTGCTTGGAATGGAAGGATTCATTTTTTTGTTTCCATCCTACCATTATTGAGGAATGGCTTTGAACGTCCTTTAGTATCCTTTGCAGGATGTTTAGTTAATCTATTTGTTTCCTAGACATAAATTAGTTTGTTGAGTATGTCTTTCTTCAAACTAAAGCATTATAAAAGTCTGCTAATGGTGGGAGTCATGTTATGTGCCTGAAAGATGAAAGACATATGGCTTCAGGGGTGTCTCTTTATAAAAAAAAATCACCATCAGACATGCGATGGAAGAAAGGAGCGGCCTCGTGCACTATCTGACAGGAGGGAGCAGGAAGAGAACAGCAGAAAATCTGGGCCAAGAGGTTTCAGAACAGCCTCCTGACAAATTTATTGGTAATGCTTGTTTAAGTTCTATTTAAATTATTATCCTTTATGTGAATACTTCTACCATTTTTGTTGATTTTTTTTTTTAATGTTCATTCTGTGTTTTTTTTTTTTCCTTTGAATCAGTAAACATAGAACTACCTTCTATGTATACAGGTTAAGGTAGTAAAGAACACAATCAAATCATCTCTCACAAGAAAGTATTGGTAAGTGAACTTTGTCCCCTACGCCCCACCCCACAACCTTCCAAACCTCTGCCAGAAGAGTCAAGGTTTTAGATCTTATATGGTTTTTACAGATGAAAACTTGCATTGCTTGGGTTGTCTTTGCAGTATGGCTTTTTCCCAGATGATGTTGTTAGCCCTTGTCATTCATGCCTGCCCAATTGACTGAATTTATTCATGTTAGTGTTGGAACACAGACTCCTAGTCTAATAAACTTGAGGGAATTGGGCTTCCCCTCTAAGGAAGTAAAGCACCTTAGAGTGAAGAATGGATGATACTGGAACAATAGACCCTTGTGCAAACATACAGAAATGTATACGTGTGAAAAAATATTTTTGGAATGCAATATCAATTATTTCCTCCCTCTTACTGCCACTCTATCCCATGCCCAACTCCCAGCCTCACACACTTAAGGAATAGGATTTCAGAATAAAAGGATTTGATTTAATGTGCCTGATGCGAGGAGGGTCCATTAACTTTATTTATCCTTCCCCCATTTGAAAAAACAGAATAAGCCATTATTACGTACAAAGCAGCTGCTAAGAAAGCAGCTAGAGGCATCAGAACCAAGATAATCTGTCCTGTAATTAAATCTTTTTCCTCTCTCTCTCTTTTTTCTTTTCTGAGCCTACATCAGATGATTCCTTAGGTCCCATGAGCATATTTTACACATCATCCTGTTCAGTAGCCTCAAGATGAGCAAAGGCAGTAATTAGAAACCTTTAACCCCTGGGGATTTTGTTATTTGTCCCTTAAGGAGAAATTGGGAAATGCTATTTTTGTGTAAGGGCTGTTAATAGAGTTTAATCCATGACTTAGCAGGCACTTCTGCAGCATTTACTCTACAATGCACATAGGTTCCACTGTGTTCTTTATCCACAAAAATCTTTCCCTCTGCCACTAACATCATCAACACACACACACACACACACACACACACACAAACACACACCTACACACTCACACACCCTCTGCTCCATCCCAGCAAGCACTCTCTACATAAATGGCATTTTGGTTGGCTGGCCAAAAGGAATCTAGCCTAATTTGGGCTCCATATGGAAGATATGTATTGATTAGTGACAAAAATGAATGTTTCTGTCTCACAGACTTATCTAATTCCATTTAAATTTATATAGCCCTCAATCTGTGCTGTCATTATTTCCTAAACAGATAAACAGTAGTTTCTTGCGGGGTGGGGCGGGGCTGAGAAAAAAGATTAAGAAAAACTCAGAAACTGCAGAGACAAAAAAGCCCCCTCCTTTGTTTTCTATTCTGATAGATTAGCCAGCTATAGGCTGAGTTAGAGATCCTTTGCAAAAACATTTTAGTGCTAATATTCAAAGTTATCATAGATTTTCAATCAGTATTCCAAGGGAGAAGTGGAATGATTTAAACTGCCTGATATAGAAAAATTGGCATTTCTATTTGTGTGGGCCAGCTGGCCCCTTATACTTGATCAGTATCCTCACAGCGTTTCTTTGTGATTTGGTGGAGATTAGGTGACCTAACTCCACCTGCTGGATGATCCAGAATTACACTGATTTGTTTTAGAGGCAAGCTGGCATCCTGAAATGGACAGCCTGAACAGCTTAATTTAAGCTCTTGGCTTTGCCACTTTCTGGCCGTGATAATCACCTCCTAAAGAGTGACTTAAGGTCTATGGACTGAAGCTTCATCATCTATAAAAGAAAAAATGTGTTTTGAACAATTTATTAATGACCCAACAACCTTAATTCTTAATTCTTAATCTGTTTCAATTTGAATTAGGAAATCTAAACCATAGTCTCTTTGTTGACATTTACTATCATAGTGCATAAACTGCTGCATTCTGGTTTGGTTAATTGTTGATGAGAATACACCCAAATTGTATTCTCATTAACACAAGATGATGATGTTGTTATCTCTTATCCTGGTTCTGCCACATACCAAATGAAGGTCACTTCAGAAAATATCTGGAATCCTTTGATTCTCATTTTCCAATAAACAAGAACAGATGTTAACTCTTCCTATCAGAGTCATTATACAATTTAAAAGGCATTTTAGCTATACCAGGGATTCTTTTTGGTTACCATGGATAATTGGGACTCCAGGATGATGTAGGAATGACAAAGACACAGAATTATTTGAGTTTGTGGTTATTAAAATTAATGCCAGCAATATGGGAGTAATGTTATAAATAATTCCAATTCAGTTAGAAGGAAATATTTTAAGAAAGAAATATAAAGTTATAAGGGAAAGAATCGCTTTTCATTGCAACATATAATTCTTTCCCCATGACCACCTTTTTTCATCATCACAAAAACTCAGACCACAGGGTACCACACAGACACTAACACCCATATACACAAAAATACCCCCAGTTAAGATGTAATCTTCCACTCATATTTTGCCTGTGAACTCCCAGCTTCTCAGCCTGCCCATTATTCACAAGTGAACACTGAAACCTTAACAGATGGAGCGATGTATAACTTTACATCTTGGCATCAAAAATATTGCTGATGTTCTCCTCCCTGCCCATGATCAGATGGAAATCAAAACCACATAGATTGTCCATGTTAAGTAAGGAAAATGTGAAAGCCTTATGGTAAAAGATAAGAAAGAATACTTGTTGCTACGGGTTGGTCTTGTTTAATAGGAATGGGGTTAAAGGGGAAAAATATTAACTCAGAGTGGATTTGGCCTTAGGTCTCCGGCACTTATGAATGGAGTCCAGAGGGCTCCTTTAATTCAGCTCAATTAATATTAGGACATTTTATGCTCTTATTATTTCTTGCTCCTCTGATCTGTGTCCCTTTTCTGTCTAGAAATAATCTACCTTTATTTTGTCCTTCTTCTGACCTTTTCAATGTACTCTTCTGATAATGTGTCATTTAATTTATAATATTTTCAGCTTGCCTGTAGATCACGTTTTCCAGTGACCGTATAATCTAGGATCTTTTTTGCTTTGTTGCTAGACAGTCAGACTTTATTTCTTCCATTTACACATATAAAAAAAATGAGTCTTTGGAAAAAAGAAAGGAGGAAAATCATAAATGTTTCCATGTTGTGCTACTGGGCACTCACTCATTTGAAAAAGATCTGTACCCTCTTTTGTTATAGCTGGGGAGTAACAGTCCCCATTTGTGAAAATTGAAATAAAAATGTATGAGAGGTTCTCAAGAAAAGAGGGAATTATTTCATAATTATGTCTATGATTCCACATACTGAGAGAAATGCCCATGCTGTGAAATAGTTTTATAAGATAACTTTATTTTTATTATTAAAGAGATAGTATTTACACGTAAAGGAAAAAATCTAGAAGAGAAAGTGCTCATAGTAACAGTATACTCTGTATTTGGGTTCATTTTAGTCAAATTCAAAATGAATTTTTCAAAAGTGCTTAAGGACATTTTCTTTACATTTCCTGTAACCACAAACTAGGTGATGATCTGGACTTTTAAAGTGTGAGTGGTAGAGAATATGACAGTCATGATTTTAGAAATCACTTCTAAATTACAAGTTCACAGAATGAAAGTGACATCCTTTGTTGTTGTGGTTGTAACCAGATATTACGGTTGCAACTATATAATTGTTAATTATATTCTCTTTTGAAACATTAATAATGAGAATAGTAATTAGAACACGAATGAATGTAGGATGATGACACTCCAATCCAGAGAAAACATCTCAAGAATTTGGGCAAGGGAATCTGGTAATATATTCAACCTATCTTAACATCTGCAATACGTTTTCAACATTTGTGTTCAGTGAAACCATTAATAGATCCTGACAGAGTTTCCCCTGCCTTGTTTCTGAGCATTTATTGAAACACAGTTAAAATGGAATCCATGTGTGCCCAGTTCATCCTTGCTACATTCTATAAAACACGGCTTTATATATGCTACTGAGGATGAGGTTGGATTTTTTGCTTTCAGAATATGTTCTACTCTAACTCCAACTTGTACCTCTTATATTAAATGTAAAAACATATTAGTCCTAGATTTCCATTTCAGTATTGACCTAAAATATAACATACTCCTTTCATATTATTTATTTTCTTCTCTGAAAACAAACCATTCTGTAATGGCATTTTCATATTTTTCAAAGTGTATATGCTAAACTTTTTCTCTAATTACAAAAATGAGATGCAATCATTTTTAAAAATTGAGAAAAAAACAGAGTATACTGTTACTATGAGTGCTTTCTCTTCTGGATTTTTCCTTTACATGTAAATATGATCTCTTTAATAATAAAATAAAGTTATTTTATAAAACTATTTCACAGCATGGACATTTCTCTCAGTATGTGGAATCATAGACATAATCTATGTCTGTTCTTTTGCTTCAATTGCGTTAGTTTGGAAAGGTGCATACTACTCTACTTACAAATATATCTTGATTTATTTCACTTATTCTCCTTTGATGGACATTTAGAGTGGTTTCATTATATTGCTAATATAAATAGCCCTGTAATGGATATCCCTTATCCATTATAAGTCTTTGTATACTTAACTGATTATTTTATTTATAAATTGTTGAAAGAGAAATTGCTAGATTAAACAATTTAAGCATTTCTAAGTTTTAAATTCATACTGCTGAACTGTCCACCAGAACATTAGTACCAGTTTATTTTCCTGCCAACAGCATATGCAAAAGCCTATTTCCTTACATTTTCATCAATATTATTAAAGTCATCACCAAGCCACCTATTTATTTGACTTACTATTGCTTATATATGTGCTATCTAATAGGGGCCTTAAGTATTAACGGTTATTTGATTTTTAGATTTTGTACTCTATCTAGAAAACTGAAACAACTTTATAGAAAAGAAATGGTATCTGTTCTACATTGCAAAGGCAATTGCAAAGGAAACCCCATCACACATTTTTCTAAACACTCACTTTGTGTTTCAGCATTTCTGTAGGTGTCCATGATAGCAGAAGTAGAGTAGGAAGTTTAAACTTGTTCTCATAATTGATGGATAGATTAAACTCATTCATAAAACCATATGTGTTTGGGGAATTTTAGTCATTCTCTAAATTTCAAATTTCCAATATATAATCAAAACCTTCTTATTGACTTAATGATGATGTAATGATATTTGTTTGCTTGTTTTTCCTGTCAGTCTTATCTAGATAATCAGTACAATTCAAAATTCAGAATGGAATTTAAATGGGATGATAAAGTGTTCAAGTGTGGGTATGGGTGTGGGTGAGAAAGAGAGAGAGAGAGATTCACTCAGACATTTTTCTTTGAAATACTGATAAATGCTTTCTCTTCTAACAATTCATTTAACCTCTTTCCAACTCAATATTCCTCGCTTTTCTTAATCGTCAGTGTCCTCGCAGTGCCATTTTAGTTCCCAACATTGTTCTTCCTTCTTTTTGCCTGTGGACTGCCTTTTCTTTTTCAGGTTTTGTGCAGATTCCCTTTGTTTATGGTACACATTATCTGTATCATATATCTTTGGAACTCATCTTTTCTGTTTTCCATTGACGCTGCCTTTTCCTTTGTCTGGGCTGCTTTTACCTGTTAGAACTCTTTGCCTGTCTGGTGACTGGTGTAATTTTAATGCGAATTCCAATGTAATATACTGCCTCTCATCACTCTCCCTTTTCCAGTTGTTTTTGGACAGGCTCCAGTCACTTGATACGAGTTGCATTTAGTTTCTGTAGCATATTTTGTCCCTTTTGATGGATTCTTCATTTTTTCAATGTTAATCCCCTGTTCCTCTTTGATAGTGTTTTCTTTAATGGCACCTTTTGTATTTGATGAAAGTCTATATTTTTTCCCTCTCATCATACCTTCGTGTTCAGTGTTGGTCTTTTTACTTTAGTTTCCTGGCTGTTCCTATTGAAGGTCTTCTTTTCTCAGTGTTGGTCAATAGTTTCCTGGAATATTTTGTCATTTTCTTTGATAACATACATATGGCACAGTCTTGAAGGAAACTGCCATTTCGGTAACTAAACATTATGTTTTCCCTTTATCAAAACATTGATTAAAGCAGAATCATGTACATTTACGTACCTGACATTCATGGGAAGATTTGGAAATTTCTTGGAATATCTGTTATACCAAAATGAATATTGAGAAACTAAAATACTCAAAATCTAATGCTAAGAGATAAGATTGAGATGAAAGTGAATTTGAAACCTAGTTAAATAATGACTCTAACATCAGTAAGTCAGGAATCAGAGTGATTATAAATGTCATCTAGTCCACCTTATCATCCAGTGTCTGAAATCTACTCCACAATATTCCAAACAGTCATTCAGAATATGCTTAAGGGGCAAGTATAACCAAATACAAACTAGCTAGTTAAGTCTTCATTTTCACCCACTGAATGAAAATCTGTCTCAGTGTAGATTTGCATTTTTGGGACTAGTTTTATTCATGGAAATGATGCATTTACTAAAAAATCCAATTCTATTTTATCAGTGTGCTTTAAACACTTGAAAACAGATAGTTTACCTTCTGCTTCTCTATTTAAATTTTCTTAACCCTGACTAGATATTCCAAGTTTCTACTAAAAAGCCTTCCATGGGCAGAATTTTGGGGTCATTTTGCTATCTTTGTCATGTCCTTTATAGTATGTATCTGGTTGCCTACATATATATTTTAATATGTGCCTACCAAAATCAAACACATAATTCTGGAAGAGGTTTGAGTAACTGGTAGAGAATGTGTTCATTCCCCCCTTCAATAAGGAGATCATAGTTAGATAATGTATGATTGCATTAATCTCTTTTGGATTTGAGGCTCATACTGAATTTCCTTACTTTTAATCTATGGAATATTATTCTATTAAATTTGGATTTTTAGATCTGAATACATATTTCATGCTGTCTTACAAGATTTAGTTCCTAATTCTTATCAAGATTCTTTTGGAACTTGATTTCGCCATGCTATATATTCTTCAGTAGTTCTTTCCTGATTGATGTCATTCTCTACCCATGTTATTGATAGTGAAGACAACATATTCACGGGCAGGACTCAATGAAACTCCAATACACACTGACATTCATCCCTTACCCAGCATTCTCTGAATACCATCGCTCAAGCAATTTGTAATTCACCAAACTTTAATATTATCTAACCCTACTTGAGCTTTAATCTCATGAAAACATCTTGTCAAATGCCATCTTGTTTAATGCATTTTCCTCAACAACTGGCATAGTAATTCTTATAAACATATTTTATAAGCTTTTTATTATGTAAAACAGACAAGGTATACAGATTCTGATAATTTTTATCAACTTTGGTTTAGGTGAATTTTGTATCTTTACGTATCTCACACGATTACCCTCTGCTTCTGTTTTCTGGTTTATAAAAGCAAAAAGAGAGATGATTTTGTTGCTTTAATTAGCTGTTATCTAAATTATATGACAAAAGCAGTAATAATATTGCTGAATTATCTTTCTTTTGTCCTTCTTGAGTCAAGACTCACAAGTCCAATAGAAAGTGATTTATCATCCTGTAACAATATGTACTTCTGAAATCATAGCAACAATTTTCCCAGAAAGATATAATAGTCATAGTGCTTAGTGAGATTATTCAATACTGACATTCCCAATCATGCAAGCAAGAACATGAACACCTTTGCAAGTATATTTGCAACTCTACAAAAAAATAACGTGAAATTCTGGCAAAACGGTAGAGTAGGAAGCTCAAGAATCAGTCCCTCTACCAGGACAACAATTAAACAACCAGAAATTGTTAAATCAATTATTTCAAAAGTTTGAGGTCCTGTAAAACACTGTGAAGCATCTAGGGAATAGGCTGATAAATTGCAGTTTGCTTGCTTGGTTAGCTCCTGTCACTCATAAAAATCTCTGTCATGTCACCAGCTGTATACAAACTCAAGAAACAGACATCTCAGGGAATAAATCTCAGAGTTAACACTTAAAAATATTAAAATGTACTGGGTCCACAAAAGATTGTAAGGTGAGCAAAGAACAGGAAAAGATAGCTCATCCAGAGAAAGATGATAAAAATTCATAAAACATCAATGAAGAAGACCAGACTGTGGACATTCCAAAGACTTTTAAAAATGACATTCAATGTGCTCAAGGAGAGGAATGAGAATACAGAGAAAGAACTAGGGATAACAGGAAAAAAATGAATGAGCAGTATAAGAACCCTAATAAAGGGGTAGAATTTTTGAAAAATAAACAGGCAGAAGTAGAGGAGTTGAAGACCACAGTAACTGAAATGAAAACTTTCCTAGGAAATTTCAGCAGCAGATTGGAACAGCAAGAAGGAAAAAGTTAGTGCAATTAAAGACAAGTCACCCTGAGGAGCAGAAAGTAAAAAAGAATGTAAAAAATTAAAATAGCCAAAGAGACTGTGGGATATTATGAAGTATACCGATATATGCATTATGGATGTCCCAGGCGAAGAAAGAGAGAAAGGGGCCAAAGATAAATTCAAAGAAATAATGACAGAAAATTTCCTAAACTTAGCAAAAATAACATCATAACCAAGCAGCCCTGAGAACACCAGATAGGATAAACTTGAAGAGAAATATATCCTATCACATAGCAAACTGTTAAATGCATAGATCAAGGAGGGAGTTCTGGAAGCTACAAGATAAAAGTAGTGTGTTTTGTACAAGGGAGTCCCAATTGGATTAGGCGTCAGTTTCTCATCAGAAACCATGGATGCGAGAAGGCGGTGGATTGAAATACTCATTATACTGAAAGAAAACAATTGCTAACCGAGAACTTGATATCCTGTGATACTTTCTCTGAAATATTAGGGGGATTTTAAGACATCCCTCCCCCCCCAAAAAAACTGAGGGGGTTCAATACTGCTAGAACTGCCCTCTCAGCAATGCCAAATGGAGTTAGTTCTTCATATTGAAATGAAAGGACACAAGACAGTATTCAAAGGGGCATGAAGAAATAAAGACCTCTATGGTGAAGGTACTATATAGATAATTATAAATGCTAGTACTATTGTACTGTATTTTTTGATATGTAATTCCACTTATTTGTTACAGTTGCTAAATTCAAATGCATAAAAAGTAATGAAAAATCTATGGTTTTGAACATTCAAAGTACAAAGATAGGATTTGTAAGATGTACAAGAAAAGATGGGGGATTCAGAGGGGTAGGAAAAGTTACTTATTGTAGTCAAGTTGGTATCAAATTAAATATGATTCTTACAGATTTAAGATGACAAAATTTAACCCTATGGTACCATAAGAAAAGCATATGAAAATAAATCCAAAAAGAAATGAGAATAGACAAAAATGATATAATATTAAAAATAAAACAAATGTGAAATTAGGTATTAATGGAAGAATTGAGGGTCAGAGAGATACAAGACACATAAAAACTATGTAGAAAAAATAGCAGAAGAAAATCCTGCATTATCATAGTTACTTTAAATTTAAGTGGGTTAAACTCTAAATTCAAATGGCGAAGAATGGAAGAATAGATTTAAGAAACATGACCTAAGCTTATGCTATTTACAAGAGACTCATCTTAAGTTTAAAAAATATGTGGCTTGAAAGGGAAGGATGGAAAATATATATTGTTCAAGCACTAACCAAAAGAAAGCTGGGGTATCTATACTATCAGATTTTATCTATCAGATAAAATAGAATTTAAGTAAAAAAAATAAAAATAAAAACCAAGGGACAAAAGTTGGCCATTATATATTGATAAAGAGGACAATCCAATAAGAAGATGTAACAACTATAAATATATATGTACCTAACAGCAGAGCCCCAAAATATATGGAGCAAATACTGATAGATTTGAAAGGAGAAACTGATGGTTTTTCATCAATAATTGGAGACTTTGACTCACTATATTCAATAATTGATAAAACATCTAGATAGAAGATACTTAAGGAAATAGAAGTCCTGAATGATAGTATACATCAGCTAGACCCAACATGCATATGCAAAACACTTTACCCAACAACAACAGAGTATACATCTCCTCAAGTGCACATGGATGTCTCTCCAGGATAGACCTCATGAAACAATTCTCAAAAATGAAAAATATTGAAATCATATAATGTATCTACTCCCATCACAATGGAATTATGGGATAATTCAATAGTGTGTATTTCTGTAAAATTCACAAACAAGTGGAAATTAAACAACAGAACTTTAAACAACCAATGGATTCAAAGAGAAAATCACAAGAGAAATTAGGAAGCATGTTGAGGTGAATAAAAATTAAACTACAACATAGCAAACTTATGGGATGCCGTAAATGTGATACCAAGAAGGAATTTATAGCTCTACATGTTTACACACAAAAAGAGAAAACAGCACGAAAGCTCTAAAATCAGAGACTTCACCTCAAAACTGGAAGAACTAGAAAAAGAAGAGTAAAGTAAAACCAAAATAAATGCAACGAAATAGAAAAGCTTATAATGGAGATAAATGAAATAAAGAATAAAAATATAGAATCAACAAAATCAAAGTAGGTGCTCAAAAAGATTAATGAAATTGGCAAAATTTTAACCAGACTGATGAAGGAAAAAAGAGAGAGGACACAAATAATTAAAATCAGAAAGAAAAGGGAGACAAAATTACCAAACCCATAGAAATAAAAAGGACTAAAGAGGGTACTCTGAACAACTGCACATCCACAAATTAGATAATCTAGATGAAATAGAAAATTTCCTAGAAACTTGTAAACTACCTACACTGACTCAAGAAGAAATAGAAACTCTTAACAAGCAAATAACTCATAAAGAGATTGAATCAATAATCAAAAACCTCCTAACAAGTATACCCCAGGACAAGGTGGCCTCATAGGAGAATTTTACTAATCATTCTAAGAAGAAATAACCATGATCCTTCTCAAACTCTTCCAAAAAACTGAGGAAAAAATTGAAGGGGGAGCATGGGATCATTCTACTTCATTCTACACAGCAAACATCAACTTCATACCAAAGCTAGATTAAAGATACCACAAGAAAAGAAAATTCAGACCAATATCTCTTAAGAATATGAATGCAAAAATCCTCAACAAAATATTAGCAAACTGAATCCAATGGCACATTGAAAGCATTACATAACATGACCAAGTGGGATTTAACCCTAGTATGCAAGGGTGGTACAACATAAGAAAATCGATTACTGTAATAAGAATGAAGGAAAAAAAAAAAACACATGATTATCTCAATGATACAGAAAAGGTGTTTGATAAAATCCAGCACCACTGGTTGAGAAATACACCTGGAAAACTAGGGATAAAAGTACACTTCCTAAACATGATAAATCAAGGGCATGTATAAAAAACCCACAGCTAACATCAAACTTAATGGTAAAAGACTGAAAGCATTTCCCCTAAGATCATGAACAAAGCAAGAATGCTGACTGACATCACCATTGTACTGGAAGTTGTAGCCAGAACAATTAGGGAAGTAAAATAAATAGAAGTCACCCAATTGGAGAGTGCATGAATCGTTCAGTGGTAGAATGCTTGCCTTCTATGCGAGGCACACAGGGTTTGATTCCTGGACCATGCACCTAAAAAAGAAAAGTCATCCAATTGGAATAATAAGTAAATTTTTTCCTTATTTGCAGATGACATGATCCTATATATAAGAAATCTTGAAGATTCCACAACAAAGCTCTTAGAGCTAATAAATGAATTAAGCAAAATGGTGGGGTACAAGATCAACACCACAACATCTGTAGCGTCTTTATACCAAATAGTGAACAACTGGAAGAGAAAAAATCAATTTACAATAGCAATTAAAGAATAAAATAATCAGGAATAAATCTAACCAAGGATGAAAAAGACTAATGCACAGAAAACTACTAAACATTGGTAAAAGAAGTCAAATAAAGTCTAAATAAGTGGAAGGCATTCTGCATTCATGGTTTCAAGGATTAAATATTGTTAAGAGGTCAATTCTAGCCACATCTTCTTTGCAGTTTCAATGTAGTCCTTGTCAAAATTCCAACAAATAGACACTGTAAATTTCAGTATTTTGCAGAAATGGAGAAACTAATCATTATTGTAAAGCCATAGTAATCAAATGAACATGGTACTGGCACAAGGATAGACATGTAGACCAATGGAATTAACTTCAAGCACAGAAATCAACCCTCCCATTTATGACCAATCGATTGTTGACAAGGGGGCAAAGACCACTCAATTGCAAAAGAATAGTTGTTTCAAAAAATGGTGCTGAGAAAATTGGCTATATACATGTAGAAGAATGAAGGTGGACCCCTATCTCATACCATATAGAAAAACAAATCAAAATTAATCAAAGATCTAAATACAGGTATTAAGTACTAATATTAATTAAATGTTTAATATTCCTAGAAGAAAACTTAGAGGAGCACCTTCAGGAACTAGTATTGAGTAATGGTTACTTAGACCTTACACACAAACCACAAGCAACAACGACCAGAAATAGACACATTGCATGACATGTTGAGTGAAATAAGCCAGAAATAAAAAGATCAATTTTGTATGATCTCTCTGATATGAAATAATTAGAGTAAGCAAAGTTATAGAGTCAGAATATAAACAATAGTTACAATGGGACAGGATGGCAGTGGGGAACAGGGAGTTAATGCTTAAAATGTAGAACTTCTTTTTGGATTGAAAACTTTTGGTAATGGATGGCAGTGACAGTAGCACAACTTTTTGAATATAATTAAAAGCATTGAATGTTTTATATGAATGTGGTTAAGAAGGAAAATTTAGTATATATAGATATGTTCCCAGAATAATTTTTAAAAAAAAATTCATGCATCTGAACAGTACCATGAACCCTAAATTAAACCATGGACTATATAGTTAAGAGTGCAATAATAAAATTTTGTACTTTCATGAATTGTAACAAATGCACCAAAAGAATGAAAGGTGTTGATAATAGGCTGATATTTAGGAACCCAGTATTTTATCCATTTTTTTTTCTGTAAGCCCATTACTTCTACAATAAAAAAGAAATTTGACATATTCCTGTGACTTTCAGAACATCAGTGTGCCTTTCTCACTGTCTAGACAAGTGGGATATTCTATTTGGCTAGGTAATATTCTACCTATTTATGCTGCTTATGTCCAAGAATAAGGTGCTGAAACATGTCAGCAAACTGAATCCAATGGCACTCTGAAAGCATTATATAACATGACCAAGTGGGATTTAACCCTAGTATGCAAGGGTGGTACAACATAAGAAAATCAATTACTTTAATACACCACAGTAAGAGAATGAAGGAAAAAAAAAACACATGATCATCTCAATGATGCAGAAAAGGTACATCATTGCATCATGTCAATTACAAAATTGACATGTGTGGTAGTTAGATTCAGTTGTCAACTTGGCCAGGTGAAAGCACCTAGTTCTGTTGCTGTGGACATGAGCCAATGGTAGGTGAATCTCATCTGTTGCTAATTACATCCGCAGTCGGCTAGGAGGCGTGTCTGCTGCAATGAGTGACATTTAACTTAATTGGCTTGTGCTTAAATGAGAGAATGCAATGTAGCACAGGCTAGCAGCTCAGCATTCCTCATCACAGCACTTGCAGCTCAGCCCAGGCCTTTGGAGAAGTCACCCCGGGGAAAGTTGTTGGAACCCAGGGGTCTGGAGAGAAGACCAGCAGAGACCATCCTGTGCCTTCCACGTAAGAAAAGAGCCTCAGTGGAAAGTTAGCTGCCTTTCCTCTGAAGAACCAACAAAATAAATCCCCTTTTATTAAAAGCCAATCCGTCTCTGGCGTGTTGCATTCCGGCAGCTAGCAAACCAGAACAACATGAAAGCTGAAAAGCAGGATTTCATAGAACAAGATATATATTTGTTTACTATTTTCTGGATTATTAATTTTCTTTAATTTAGCATACTTTGCTGTTAATTATTGTTGCTTTTAAATTTTTGTTTTAGAACACTGGAAGAAATTGCAACTAGTCTATAGGAGTGCAAATCTCACTTACATCTAAAGAAAATCAAACTAGAACAAGAATGCGTTGTTCTCCACATCCCTAGCAACTCTTAGTATTTGCAGACTTCTTAGTTTTTGCCAATCTGATGGACGTAAGGTGGTATCTCATTACAGTCTTAATTTACACTTCTCTAAATACTAATGAGATTAAATATGTTTTCCCTCTGTTAAATGGTAATTCACATTTCTCATTTGTGAAATGCTTTTATTTTTGCTTGTTTTCTGTTGTAATATTTATCATTATGGATTGATTAGCAGAGTTACATTATATATTTTGGACACATAATTATTTCATATTTATGCAGTGCCAAGATCTCCAACTTCATAAAGTCTTGATAGCAGTAGAACATTTCTTCTCTTTTCTTTAATTGCTCCTTACTTCAAATATTTTGAAAATATTCTGTTTTATTTTCTCTCATATCTCTTGTTGGATATCTAGTCCATTCATGTTTAAGTCTTCTTTCCTTTTATAATATTTGCTTCTGTTGTTTATTTGCTTTGCTATATGTGGATTCATGTCTTTCATTGGCTTTGTTAGATATATTCTTAACCCATCTGAATGTTACTTCTCCATTGTTTCTATTATTTGCTCCTAGATTCTTACTAGCCATATGTTATACCTTCTCTCATGCTTTTGTATACACCCATATATATATTATATTTTCTATATACTTGTCCTTCTTTATATTTCATTAATAGTAGAAACAAGCTGTGCTTAATTTTTGTTTAATCCTGGAATTAAATTTTCAATTATGGCAGAGCTTTCAAGGAAGATGTCAGAATAAGTAGCTGTGGTACCCACTCCTCATCCCAAAATGGCTAGTGGATAGGAGAAACTGTCTGAAACAATTGTTTTGGGGCTCCAGAGGGGAGGGAGCATTGTACAGCATGGAATGAAAATGAGATGATGACACTGAGATACTGTAATAAAGAACTGTGAGTAAAGTTCTCAGCGGTGACTGCCAGCACCCAAGTCCTAGGCTGAGGCCAGGTGCTTCAGGTCCAGTTCCTGGCTAGCTGCTGCAGATGAAGAGTTATGTGGAAGCCTCTTCTCCAAGAATGACTTTTGATCAGCCAATCGGAATCACTGGGTCCTGGCTTTGAGCTGTGGTTTTTAGCCTGCCCGAGACAGGGACCTTCATGGCTATTGTTCCAACTCTACCCCCAACAGGGGTGAACGTGGTGTAAATACAAAGATTTAGGCCTGCAGGGAAAAGTTTTCTCAACAGCATCATCTGCTGGGAATGCCAGGAAAGGAAGGTTCAGGGAGCCATCAAAAATGCATTTTGTCATCTTTCCTGACCCACTCCCCAGGGCTTCTTGGAGCTGGTTTGTACCTCTTCTTGGGTGTCTGGCTCTGTTTTTGCTGGAACATATTGACTTAGGAGAGTACTCTCTGGGGTGATCCTCCTCCCAGAAATTACCGTTCAGGCAACAGCAGCTAAGAAAGGAGAACTTTTTAAAAGGCAAACAAGAACAAAGCGAACAAGTCAAGATTCCCAGAGAAAGGACAGAAGAAAGGAAGCTTTCTCCTGGGGGTGAAACAATTGCACATATAGTGCAATCTTAAAAGTTGTACTGCATTCCCAGGGCAAGAACCAAATGAGAAAGTGCTCAATAAATGTGAAAGTTAAACACAGACAATTTTAAAGGTCTGTAAAAGTCAAAGCAAGTTTGAAAGAGGAGTCAACACAAAGCTAACTGACAACGAAACTCTAAGCACAAGAGTGATCTGTTCTTCAGAGTAAACCATTAAATTATCATCAGGTTTCTAGACACTAGGGAAAAACTACAAGCCATATTTTAAAAACATGGAAGATATGGCCCAGTTCATAGGAACAAATTGAAACTTCAGAGGAGACTGAATTTGGAACAACTAATCAAAGATGTTTGAACAAATCTAAATCAACTCAAGGAGATGAAAGAATATATGACTGAGCCAATAAAGCTTATTAAGAAGACGCTGTATGAGCATAAAGAAGAATTTGAAAGTATAAAAAGAAAAATAACAGAATTTATAGGAATGAGAGCCACAATAGAAGAGATTAATAAATAACAGCAGATTTGAACTGGCAGAAGAAAAAAATCAGTGAACTAGAAGATATGACAATCGAAATGTCATAATCAGAAAAGGAGGTAGAGGAAAGAATGGAAAAAATTGAGCAGTGCTTCAGGGAATTGAATGGAAGTCTGAAGCACACAAATGTATGTGTCAGGGGTGTCCTAGATGGAGAAGAGAAGGGAAAGGGGGCAGGAAGAATATTTGAGGAAATAATGACCCAAAATGCCCCAACTCTTATGAAAGATTATACGAGAATTTAGCAAGCAGTGTATGGTATATTGAAAAAATCTTTGAAAATTACTAAATTATAGGTTTTATATTTTTCATAGCATTAGACGTACATGATCAAGTAAGACAGAAAGGTACACTTCAACAACTCAAAATTTACTTCTACTACTTTCTTATCTCGTCTTTATCCTGTAGAGGTTTCTTTTTTCACATTTCCATCTTTGCTTTGTAATAAATCTTTAGTCACTTTTACCAATTTGTATGCTTTATCAAATTTTCATTTAAGTTTTTAATGATATGAAATCTGTGTTACAGTCATTAACATTTTAATGATTTGCTTATTTGACCTCCCATGACTTTTACGGTGTTATGATTTCTGAAGCTAATATGTGGTCTCCTTAACCCAAGCCAGCGTGTTTCACACCCTAGGATATCTACTTCTGCATATCATTAAAAAATCCTTGATAGTGGCAATAAGAATGATACAATGGTAGTAGAGTCTGGGTCAGTATCCTCAGGTTTCATAATGCCTGAAAGCCCACAGCTTGAGAAGATACAACTATATCCTTTGCCTACATAGGACTGAAGAGAAATCTTCCTTGAACCATGAATTAGGAAGAATTACCAACAGATAACAGAAATGATGTTGAAGCTCTGGCAATGCTGACATTAAAACATATACTAACAGCTTCAGAGACATTTTTCTCTGGGGAAATGACCTGGAAAATGCTGTCTTCTTACTTAGACAAAGCAAAAAGTTAACCTGGTTAAAAAGATAGTCTGTTAAGACACTCACTGATGATGTTGGTTGTAATGGTTGTAACAGAGACAACAGTAAATGTTGGTCATATTACACATAGATTAAATCCTATAAAAACCCATCATGTTGTATAAGACAAACTAAGAAGATCTGAGGCAAGATTGTTGAGGATTATTGCTGCTCATGTAAAGGCTACTTCTCTTCTCAAGGTATATTGTTATACTGAGGAAACCTAAGAGAACTTATTTCAGGTATGTCAGTTTATTTACATTTCTAACACCTTGAGCCATCAAAATAATCATTTGATATTTGAGAATAATATTATTCTACATTTAGAATGCATGTTTCAGTAGACTTGTCAGTGTGACTTGTCATTTGGTTTTCTCATCTGCTATAGTAGAGTTGTGTTTTGAATAGTTTTCAATAACACAAATTTATAAATCCATATTATCTGAAATTTACTTCCCCAATACACAAATAATTTAAAT
Organism: Tamandua tetradactyla; assembly: GCF_023851605.1. Lineage (NCBI taxonomy): Eukaryota > Metazoa > Chordata > Mammalia > Pilosa > Myrmecophagidae > Tamandua > Tamandua tetradactyla. The sequence continues at coordinate 42,791,337 of NC_135336.1, forward strand.
TCATATTTTATTTAAATTGAAAAAAAAACTTTGTCCATTCATATATACCCCTATAAATGATGGATATAAATGTATGAACTTAGTATATACACATTGGAAAAGCTCTAGAATCTTTTACTGCCTTCATAATTAAGATTGCAGTGAGAATTTTTGTAAGTAGTTTCCTGATATAGAAATGAGAACAAAGGTATATGAAATTGAGTTAGTGCAATTATAGAAAATGCTGAGGTGCTACCTGCCATTCGTAGCATTAAGCTTTGTATTATAAAATCAAAACCTGTATAAGAACCAAATATTTCCTCTTCAAGGTTAAAAATATTATTCTGTCCACATCACTTAACATTTGGACGAATGACTATGTAAAATTCTGAGGTATTATGGACCATACTGGGTTCTTGGTGAATAAGATTATGTCATCCTGTAAGTAAGCTATTCCTTGTCCTCTTTTACTATCTGACATTTTAAAGTAGTGTTTTTAGAAATTTATGAAACTAAATAATATCTTTCCATCAGAGGTTTTTTTGTTATTTTGAAAATAGAACCAGTTGACTCAAATTCTAATTCTTTGTCATTTATCAATGTTTAAGAAAATTAATTGAGATACATTTCCTAATTTTGGCCATGATTTTAAAAAAATGTGAAAAGTCTTACAATTTAATACCTTTGTTTAAAAACTGCCTGATTAAAATAGATGGTGATTTATACATTTAAAGTATAAGAAGTTATCATGTATCAGTGTATTCTGTATTTCTAATGGATGAAAGCATACTTATTAATTATAACTATTGATTCCCACTACTGTACTAAGATAAACTAAAACTATATATAAACTAAAAAAGCTTCACATATTTTCATGTAGTTAATTTCAGGTGAATTCTAAAATTGATGAAGCCAAGAAACAGAAAGAGAAAGGACCTAAAGGCTACAAGTCAACATTAGCCTAAAATTAGAAAACACCTAATTAAAGTTTTAATCAGCATCACATCATGTGAATCATTAACTATATTTTAAACATCTGCATATCCAATAACAGGTGGGTCTTCATAGTCATTTTTGGGAGAATTAACATTGCACATTAGATTATTGCCAAAATTTAGGGCTCTCAGGTAATAATATTACTTTGCAAATGTTTAGTGCTTTATGCCATAAAAGCTTGTCACATAACCATCATATTTGTGGCTTGTGCGTAATATCAAACCTGTACAGTAGTAGGGTCTTTGAAGAGAACAAATGAGGAGAATGGAGCTCAGAGAAACCAGATTATTTGCTTTGGTCATTAATGACTAAGAATTCAAATAGTCTTTTGGTCTACTTTCTCATCATCAACTATTGACTGTTAAATAAACTGATTCATCAGTTACCTTACATCAACTTTCTGCTTTGCTTTTGCTCTGCAAACTTAAGATCTCTGACAATAAAAGAAGGAAGGAAGGAAGGAAAGGAGGGAGGGAGGGGCAAACCTCCCATTTCTAGATAACAAGGTAAAAAATTAAAACCCTGACATGAAGTCTCAATTTGACATACACTCAAAGCTGAAATTCTTCATTGATGTCACATATCATCACCATCACTCTGATATACACATCCCTATGCATTTACTTCCCCTACTTTGATTAAAGAATAAATTTGTGTCACACAACAGAGTGTTGGGCTGATTTATTTTCTCTAATTTTTTTTCTTCTTTTTCTTTTTTAATTTTTGAGTTGCCTTTCTACATATTCACATGTTCAATATGTACGCCTTCTTCTGACTCTTTTCATCTAGTACATTTCTTGCTTCGTGTAGAGGAATTAGGAAGATTACTGAGTTCTAATCCCAGTTTTATTTCTAAAGCATCGGTCAAGTCCTTGCATTTTCTTATGTTTTCTCTTCACTACAACCACTGGTTTGTTGGAAAAAAACATAATGAGATTAATTAGAAAGCACTAATCATGTGAAATTTAACATGAATACTTTTGAAACAAAGCAAAGAGAGATTGATGCTTAAACATCATTATCTATACTGGGTACATTTCCAATGTTTACTACAACTTTGAAGATGCTGGTTCCATTAGGGGCCTTATAGAAAATGCTTTCTTTCTGCCAGAGGTTGGCAATACTTCACAGGCGGTGGGCTAACTATTCAATCATTCACTCCAGTTTGGCTTTCTGTGTTCCTTTGACATGAAATACAATTATTTTGATTGCTATGTGAATATGCTTTTTTAAGTGCATCATTTTTAATGATATCTATTTAAATTTAACTAAGATGCAAATCTTAATTGTGTAATTTTTGCTTGGACTTTCATCTTGAATCCAATATGGCAAAAGTGAGTAAATAAGTGAACAGGTCTTAAAAGACTAATATGAGGCAGTAAATGGATTTCTAGGTGAAAACACTGACCCCTTTGAGGGTCTCTCTGTGATACTCACTCTTTCCTTTTCCCCCTCACTACAAGTAGAGTTATGATATAAACTGCACCAAATGAAAAGGGCTTAATGGAAAAATAACTGAAATGAACCTTAAATAAAATTCTGCCCACATCCTTCATTTTACACATGACAGTTCATATGACCAGTTGGAGGAGACATAGATACTTACTGGAAGAACTGGGAGGAAAACCAATGTCTCCTTGATTCCAAAAGGTCAGTATTTTTTCCAAAATGCTGCATATGATATACACATTTTTAAAAAGTAATATACATAGTCAAGAGAAGTAGAAGACAAAGTATTATTAATGAAATTCTACCAGTAATGACACGTACCATGAATCTATTAATAAATGTTTCATGTGCACCTTCCAAAGACCATAATATGCAAAAAGAATGTACTATTTTTATAAACGTAGACTCTTTTTTCTAAGAGAGTGATGTTAGTTTCAAGATATTTCTTATTCTTTACATATTGACAAATAATGGGACATATTGAGCTGGGAGTGATGCAGCTTGGTAGATGAAGGAAGCAATCTTATTACCAGCTTAGATGGGGTAGCTTGTGCATAAAATCATAAGAAAGAAAATGTGCAGGAGGGAAGAATGTGTAAAGATAATGAGATATGATATTCATCTGAACTATAAGTATCCACATCTGATTATTTAAGTAGTTAAGCCATTATTCCTTTTTTTGCTAACAAGATGGGCAGTACAAAGATGATTATTTCATATCCATAATTAATTATTTGGCATCTATTGTAAGTTCATGAATGAAAGATAACCTTTTGAATAATAAGAAAAACCTCCAAATGCTTCATACAAAAGAAGGTGCATCAATTTATTTTTGTGAAGATATATATTCCCAATTCTATTAGAATAGAGTGAAAAGGAATGCCTGGGAATTCTAAAGTTGGTGACTTAATTTGAAATCCTACACAATGAATCAGAGTTTTAGAACTGGAAGAGCTCTTAGAGCCAATTTACTCTAACCTATTCATTTTCCAGACTAGAAATGTGGAGCTCAGAAAGGTTAAGTCATCTGCCCAACGCATAAAGTTAAGTAAAGGCAGATTGGTCTAAAATCTAAGTCCTTGTTCCCAGACCAATTCCTTTCTATATAGGGTACTTTGGAAAAGTTTTAATTCTCCAAACTGGGAAAGAAAGGTGATATAAATGGAAGGATTATGACTTAGTGCTGGAAGTTTGATCTGATTTAATAAACAACACATGCAACAACAAACTATTTTATAGCTGAAATGGGGGGAGAGTATTAATAAGTATCATCACACTTCTAAATAATAGATTATGTGGTTACAAGAAGTCAATGTGGTTATATATTCTAGCAAAAAATACTAAACCATATAGGACATCGAGGAATTAGCAACTAATGTGTCATAGCAAAAGAGTTACAAAGTTGTTGGCTTTTACATTTAAAGGGGTGAAGGACAATGTAAGTGTTGAGAACAGAGCCTGTGATTTACATATAGTTTCTCTATGTAAGAATTATTTGTTCCATTACGGTGATTTTTGGAATATTTGGCATATAGGCATTGACTTGGATTGCAACTGGTATATAGAAATCTCACTTTCTTCTTCGATTCTTCTATTCTTCCTGTTTCCTATTGACATAATGGTATGTGTCATCCCTCTAAAAAGCACATTGATAAGAATTTAAGAGAGATTATTAAAAAGGTAATATAGTGAAAAGTGCTATAAATGCACAAGTTATCATTAAATAATTAAAGAAAAGCATTCTATACTTAATTTGTTATTTCTACAATGTTAATAAAATAAATGACTTCAGTTAAAAATATTCAGAATAGAATATTTATAGAGCCAGTAAAAGCAAAAATATTAGAACTTCCTACAATTGATTTAACAGTAAGACTGTTTTAATGAGTTATCTGGAGGGATTTTAACCAGTTCCTGAAAATTGTTTACAATAACCTAATCGAGTTTCCAACCTCCATTATGAATAGTGATTAAGAGAAATGATTGCCTCCACAATATTGATTAGGATTAAAACATGGCTTTTATAGGGCACATAATCTTTTCAAACCAGCACACAGGCATTAGAAATATTCAGTTGTAGAAGTAAATGCAAATTTTCAGTTTGGTGATAATCAATTGTCCAAACCACATTGAGAATTCAGAAATAAGGATGAAGGAAAACATCCCTATACAAAATAAATAACCCCAAATCCAGGAACTACAAGCCACATAGCCGTTCTATCAAAGCCTCTTCATTTTTTTTTTTTTTAGACAATAAAATTTCAATGAGCTTGATAGATTATTTGGTTGCTTATATGATAATAGGTCAATTAGAATTTAGACAGAAAAGGAAGAAGTTGATAGAAGTAGGCACAATGCGGAAATAGAAAAAAAGTGACACTTGAAAATAGGCAGGATACATAAATTCAAACAAAGACATATTATAAATAAGCAAAAATAGAATCTCTGAATAAATGTACTTTTGGGCTGCTTAATTTAGAGACAAATGACCTCTACATCTTCTGTAAGCAAAAATATAATTCAACATTCATATATGTAATGGAACTTTCTCTTTTGTATTTAAATATGCTTTTATCGAGTTGATAATGAAACTCTTATCTGACCAACTACATTAGTTCTTCATTTTAGAGTTTGTGGTACTTTGGGTAAGTCAATATTTAAATCATTAAAATGACAATGTAGTGGAAGCAGCAAAACTAGAGTCAAATTTGATGCTGAGTCTCAATTGTGTTACTTTAATAGGTGCTCCAACACTGACATGTTTCTTAAATTTTCTTTGTTCATGTTTCATCCAGAAAAGGCAGATTAAAATAATGTTCCAAATAGGCTTGTTTTGGTGATCAATTGTTATGTAAAGCATTTAGCATTCTGCTTGCCACATATTAAATATCATTTTCCTGATTATCTTTAAAGTTCTATTTTAGTCATTTTATATTAAAACTGTTTTTTTTTCAAATTGATAGCAAAGTTGAATCCCTTTTCTAAATGATGCATTGCAAATAATTGTAGTCACTATCATTATTACACATATTAGTTATGCTGCATTTAATATAGTGGTATGAAGAGAAACCATTGAGGTCTCTAGTACTGCTTTATTCACTACTATCTATGCTATTATTTATTTAACAATATATATATCTATCTTTCAGTCTCTTCCCTAGATGTTTCAGTCTCACCACAGAGTTAGTAGTAGGTCTTTAACAGTCTCAACTACTTTCTGGTTGTTGTTTTTTCCTAATCTATTTAGAGGTCAGAAAACTAAATTAGTTAGTAAAAGTCCAAATTTTGTGTGTATATGTGTTGGCACATAGGAGAGGATATAAGTCAGTAAATGAGTTTTTGTTGGCCTTCAGTCTTCTTTGTTTGAAATCGGAACATGTCTTGGCTACTGAGATACTTTTACTTTTGAATTTCTGGCTCTGTTCTTAATGCTGTAGTTTGCTGGATTAATTACTTCTATGTAGATGGAATGTTAATATCAAGATAATTTATATTAAAGAGAGATGTAATGCTAGCCATTGGTTTTTGATTTGATGCTTTTAATTTAATGTATGTATTCAATGAAAACAGTCAATCCAATGTATTTTATTTAATTGATGGTATTCATTAAAAATATCTGAGTTGGCAAATTCATATGCTTTTCAGAATGTCTTCTTCCTTATCTACTCAGAGGTTATATCCAAGTAGAAAGAAACAAAGCAAAACAATTCCAGAGAAAAACACAAGTAAATGTCTCCAGAAAGATCTTTAATTAAAAAAATTGCTGACTTGCCTTAGTTCCCTGATCAAGGGTAAATTCCATTTCTTTTAAAGATGTTTCCCTTCACACAGCTTTCCTTCTTAATGCGATTCTTTGACAAGTCATATTGTCACCTACTGGCAGCCTCCATTATAACATTCACGCTTTGACTTCACAAACTAGGTGGCTGTCTTTTTTTGACAGAAACATGATAATTGATTTTGTGGGAAATATATTCCAATTAGTCTTTCTTTAAATATATATGATGCAACCAAAGTTACCAAATGTATCCTGCCTTCATTTCAAAAATATAGCAAGAAGGAGCTTCCAAACATTTGTAACTTTCATTTTAGAACTGTTGAAGTAAACTTTACATCTTTCTGCCATGCACTTCTGTAATATTACAACGCAAAATAGCTTTGCTTATTGATAGACAAGCAGCTTCCTTTATAGCCTTGTCTTTCTGTGTGTTGATAATGTGAAAATTATATAAAATAATGGCCAAATTATAATAATGTTGATTTTAGAGTTAGAAAATTAGGTGTCCTGAATTAGATTTGAAATATAGTTATTTTAATTAGTAGTTTAGTTAACTACTAAATTAATTAGTTAGTTTAATTAGTAGTTTAATTAAAACTAATTTTAATTAGTAGTTCAGGAAATATCTGCTTCAGATATATTTCTGCTGGTAATAGAAAAGCAACAAAAAAACAATCAAATATAAAGGGAATTTTCAGACTGAAGGAAACACTTCTCTTCAAAATGATGAGTTGTGGTATTTACTCTTTTGAAGTGATAAAATAAATCCTTGACCTATTTTTAACATAGTGGCTGTAGAACTTAGATTATTCTGTGAATATCTAAGTTCAATGGTTTGGAAGAGGCTCCTGAAGTAAATGTACATCTTTTAGTTAGAGCACAAATCTTTTACTGGCATCCTTTAATTATTATGGACTATGAAACATTGTTCATGTCCAAAATATCTTAATAAATATAATTAATGGGTTTAAAAATACTCTCCATTTTCCCAAAAATTTCAACTTGGAGTAAGTGAAATGAAGTTATAAAATTGCACTTAGGAAATCAATTAATTCATTAAAGAACGACTCAAAAGGGTGACTTTAACCTATTTTCAGAATCATTCAGAATAGTATTAGTAGCAAGAACAAAATGCACATAAACATTCAGCTCTCACCTTCGTGTTGTAAAAGAGACCACTTTTGACTTAAAATTAAAAATTAATTTTCTCATTCTTTATCACTTTGCTTAATGACATGTTTACTTTATTATGTATTTATTTTATATTATTTTATATTATTTTAAACATATTTTTGGCACTACAATATCTTAACCAACACTTTCCTTTTCAAACCAAGACAGATTTACCAGAAATTGTACACCCTCCTATAAGAAAGAAAAATATGTGCTTATTTTTTTATAAATCAGTTAATATGTAATGAATTATGTCAAGTAAAAAGATGTGTTTAAATATTAAAAATTATTTTTCTCATTGATTGTTTTCTTATCCCTGATTGTGATTAAAATAAAAAAATACATTATTTTGCCTTTGGGATGAGATGCCTATTCAGTTATATTAGAGTGAAATGTATTGAGAGTGGACAGTGGTGTGTGTGCAATCTACTGTTGAGGATCAAATGCTATTGTTTAACAGGATAATTCCATATTAGGGATTTGATCATATCTTATTTTTAAGCTATTGTATTTTCTTCAAAGATGCGATTACCATGGTCTTACAGTTTATGAAATCACACTGAAGAAAGATAGGAATTTTCTTTTTTAGAAAACTACGCATGAATATTTCTTGGTCCCCCTCAATTCCATCCAACATTGAGTAAATTTTATATACTTTAGAGTAGACGAGTGGATTAAATAAATAGGAGATGGCAATTTGTTTTCTTCTTAAGAAATAATGTGTCCATTTGAATTACAATAAACACAAAATTCATTCTTACTCTAAATTCTCCACATGGATGCTTGGCCTTCCCTTGTAAATATCACACCCATATCCATATGGATTTGGCTTTTCCAGAATCTCAAGCAACTCTATAATTTTGAAGGCTAGTTCAGTGCACCTGTATTTGGGAAAACTATTGGTTCATGGACTCTTCCGGTGAATTGGTCAAATGTTGCAGAGCATCTTACAATTCATGCATCTATTCCAAATACATATCTTTTTGAAGAATTTAAATATGGTGTAAATAGATTTGACAAGTTAATGAAAAAATTCTCATTTAGGCTCCTGGGTTAGTTGCTGAATTTTTTCTTCCATTTTCTTACTGTAGCATGGAAGACAATAAATAGTAATACTCATAAACAGCAAGTGTTTGGTAAAAAACATATCTATTCATTCTGTGCAAGTGAAACTCACAAACTTAGAAAATTTATCATGCATAATTGATTATTCTAGAATTATTCCCATTCATTGAAGAGAAGTCCAGAGAGAATATCGTTCATAAAACAGAGATTTTATTCACAAAGTCACAAATGATTGTCCATGGAATGCAAACTGAAAGTACTTTTTACAGCACATTTTAATGATCTCATTTGATAAAACTTTCACTAATGTGGAGATGAAAAACTGAATTTCTTACTTATCTGAGTCACATAATAAAATTATGGTATGAAAAGACTCATTGGGTCAATGAAAAACCCATATCACATTTATTAAAGAACTTTTTTTTGGGCATTACCAGGACAGTATCAAGACAGGGCCAAATTCTGCACTCAGTACTCAGGTGCATCTATCCATTCTACATACTTGCCAGGTTAAATAAATTGAAATATGCCTTGACATCTATCTTCTTCTCATATCTAATGAGACCATTTGGTTTATTTAATGATAGCTTCACCTTAAGTCTGATCACTGTTATTACCTTTTTCTATATCATCTTGCCCCTCCACAATATAGTCTCCTCAGTATCCAGTGTAATCTGTTTGAAACAGATTCCAGTGGCCTCCTGTGATAATAAGCAGAAAATCCAAAATTCCTTAACACAATCCGCACAGTCCTTCATGCAGTGACCTTTGATTATCTCTCCTTCTTTATCTCCTTGTGTTCTCCTTCTCAGCTCCCCACGCAACTGCTGTTTTTTGAAACTTTCACGCAGGCCAAGAATGTTTCTGGCTTAAGGCCCTTGCACTTGCTGTCCTTGTGACTAGAAAATTTACTCCTGAAATACTTGAATGACTTACTCTCTCACTGTATTCAAGTCTTTGCTTAGATATACCACCACAAGCCCTCCCTAACTACCATATCTAAAATAGTACCCTCATTTACAACCTACATTCTATTTTATCTTTCTTCATAATGCTCATTACTAACAATGTTAGATTGCATGTTGTTTGTTTACTCATTTCCCATCTTCTTAGACAAAAATGTGCCATAGCCTTTTCTTCTTCACTCCCTATCTACATTGCTGAAGCATGTGCCTGGCACAGAGCTGGTATTGGATCCACATTAGCTGAAGGAATGAGCTGATGAATGAATCTTAAGTACAAATACATTTCCAAGGACAGACTTTCTAAACAGGATGTCATTCCAAGGACATAGAGATAACAAATGTAACATGTAGTTAACCACCTGTCACTAAATAAATATACCATTTCTCCACAGTTTTGTTAATTAAAGATTTATTTTATTTTTCTGGAAAATTTTATGTGAACAGCAATCAGCATCTCTCTCATATTTTTCTCAACTATTGCAACTTTTATATTATATGAACTGTATGATATTCCTTGTTCTGATGCTGGGAAGTTTAAAATAATGTTGAAGGGATGACTAATTTATATTAATTTATTTATAAATTTAAAATTATTTTTAAAGATCTAATTGTGAAGGTTATACAATAATTTCTTATCACTGACCATCTGTGAGATGACCATTTTTAATCTTTCTTTGTTTATAATCCAAGTTCTATCAGCATTGTACCTGCTCTTGTGTTTCCATGTCATAGTCTGTCTTTGTAATCTAGAATACAAATGTACTTAACAGAAATAAGCCTAGGTGAAATTTACTCATGGTGATAAATATTTTCAGGGATTATGGGATCAATAAATAGAATGGAAAACAGTGAGCATATAAAACAGCAATTGGTTTCTTTGCATTCATAGAAGGAGAATAGAATAGATATGACAAACTTGGAGATCTAAAATCATCTTTTCTTAAATTCTTATTTTTATCCTGGGAAAGTCATGTACACTTGAAAAATGTTGTTCCTTGAGGATTACATATTGGGTGGTAAAATAAATTCACTAAAAATTCAGTGTTCAATATTTTTATATGAACAAAATGAATAACATTGGCATACTCTAAGTTTCTTTAAATTTTATACTTTGCTCTCATTCTCTTTTTAAAACATGTTTTATTGTGAAATAAAACACATATACAAAGAAAAGAAAGAAAGGACAACAATTTTTAAAGTGCACTTCATAGAACAGAGTATGTTGTGGATTACCATTTCTCTATTTCAGATTTTTCCTTCTGGCTGCTCCTTTCTTCTGAAGGCTAGAAGAAATATCAATATAGTGATCCACTAGTCATAATCATTTGCTACATCTTTTTTTCTCTGTTATAACTCCTCCTTTCCCTTTGAAACTTCTCTCAATCTATTGGAATTATTAGACATTGCCCATTCTGACTTCTTCATGTTGAGAAGGGGAGCACACTAAAGGATAGGGGGATATAATTAGTTGATAATCTTAGAAAGGCTCGTCCCTCTGGGTTCCAGAATTTATCTGGCCTAGGAATCCTCTCGAAATTAAAGCTTCCAGGATGTGCATGAGCTTTTATAGAGTCTCATTTCAAGCCCTAGGTGTTCTTAGGAATTAACAGAAGTTATTTTGACTGGGGACTAGCAAACCATGGCAATTAGCACTATCAACTGAAACTTGCAAAAGAGTAGCCTCACGAATAGTCTCTTGACTCTATTTGATCTCTCTTGTTCACTGATACTTATTCCATTGCACTTCTTTTCCCCCTTTTGATCAAGAAGGCATTGTTGATGCCAAAGTAGCAGGTCCAGACTCAGCCCCAGGAGTCATGTCCTGCATTTTCAGGAGACTTTCATCCCTCAATGTTATGTCCCATGTAGGGGAAGAGTAGTGATTTTATTTGCAGAGTTAGACTTGGAGAGAGGGAAACTACATCTGAACAACAAAAGAGGTTTCCTGGAAGCAATTCTTAGGCCCCATTATGGGTAGTCAGCTTCTCCACTGTTGAAAGAAGTTTCATAAGGGAAAAACTCACAATCAAGGGCTTGGTTATTTTCTTGGGAGTCCCCAAAAGTTCAGAGGGTACCCAGGGTTTCCCAGATGAGAAAGTTTAATAGCTCCATTTTTATTTTTCTTCGGACCCTTAAGGAAATCTACCAATACTTTTTAATTATCAGCCCACCATAGTCTTAGATGTATCCTGATATTGCATTAAGCTATACAGCATCACAAAGCCTTGTTCCCATTCTGTACTCCAGGAGTTTGGGCTGTTTAAATGAGCTATTCAGAAAGTCTGATTTAGATTGTATGTTACAGAAAATTTAGCTTTTAGATAAAATAAACTTCTCTGCTTTTGGTCTCATACAGTAGATGAAGGTCTAGAGTACATACACTACCATATTTCACCCTGTGTTCTGATTGACTTTCCCAGCCAGATTGGCTTTGTTTTTATCTGTAATTGAGGCTTGATCTCTTTTTTTTGGTTACTTTAATTGTTATTATATTTAGCTATGCTAACTTTCAGGGCTGTAGCACTCCATTTCTGAGTCTTAGATGTCACAGTTACTCAAAGTTCCAGGGAAATGCCAGCTGATACACATACAGTTCAGTGTTTCAGAATTTAGAAATACATTTACAACTTCTGACAAAGTGTGGCTGTTATAAGGGTTTACAATCTAGGCTCCAATTTTCTTACAAGTATTTTCAAAAGAGACCTTAGCAAATTTTTAATTTTGTTTCTGCCTTATTTTGCACAACATATATTCCCATGGTTTATTCAGTTCATTGCATGCCACTCCATGTCTTCTCTTTAGTGAAACCATATTCCATCATATAAATGTATCACAGTTCTCCATTCTGCTTCTCAGTCATTGTACCCTTCAGCTCTCTCCATCTTTTGGGTATTGTACTAGTTTGCCAGCTGCTGGAATGCAAGATACCAGAAACAGAATGGCTTTTTAAAAAGGGGAATTTAATAAGTTGCTAGTTTGTAGTTCTAAGGCTGAGAAAATGTCCCAATTAAAACAAATCTATAGAAATGTTCAATCTAAGGCATCCAGGGATGGTTTCAGAAGGCCGATGAAATTCAGGGTTTCTCTCTCAAGTGGAAGGGCACATGGTGAACACGGTCAGGGTTCCTCTCTCATCTGGAGGGACACATGGCAAATACGGCCTCATCTGCTAGCTTCTTCTCCTGGCTTCCTGTTTCATGAAGCTCCCCGGGAGGCATTTTCCTTCTTCATCTCCAAAGGTTGCTGGCTGTGGACTATCTGCTTCATGGTGCTACAGAATTCTCTGCTCTCTCCAAATTTCCTATTCTCCAAAATGTTTCCTCTTTTATAGGACTCCAGAAATTTATCAAGACCCACCCAAATGGGTGGAGACATGTTACCACCTAATCCAGTTTAACAACCACTCTTGATTAAATCTCCAGGGAGATGATCTAATTACAGTTTCAAACATACAATATTGAATAAGAATGATTCTGCCTTTATCAAATGGGATTTAGATTAAAACATAGCTTTTATACATCCTTTCAAACCAGCACAGGCATCATGGACAATGTCCAAAATAAACCATTTCTTACAGTACCTCACTTGGTTGTACAGTCAGTAGCACTCTCAATTTTGGATGACTTTAATTGGTCTGTAATGACAAAGAATAGACAAACACAGTGTCACCAAATATCAAATCAAAACTACCATTATCACTTGTCCCCCCCCCCTCACAATTAGTTTCTGCTGGTAGTGCTGTGGTGCTGTTGATGTCGTCCTGTTAACTATTGACCATAGCATGCATTTTAGTTTCTCCCGCATACTCCTATACTGTTGATTCTTTGTCCTATATAAAACCTTTGAAATATTTCATGTGAGAAGCTATCTGAAATTGTAGGTTGAATCAGTGGTATACATGGCACTACATATCCCCTTTCAATCATATTCATTTTCAATATGCCAATGTTACTTATAATCCCTCTAGTTAGTTATCATCCCTTCTATCTATTCCCTTGCATTTAAATTCAGTCCCATTAGACATCCTTTCCCCTATCTCTACTTTTTGTGTACTTCTAGGCCTGCTATATTCTACAGTTCAACCTTTAAGACTACCTTTACCAGGGTCATAATAGCAAAATCATACAGTGTCTATCCTTTTGTGTTGGACTTATTTCATCCAACATTATGTCCTCAAGGTTCACCCAAGCTGTCATATGCTTCAGGCCTTAATTTTGTCTTACTGCTTGCATAATATTCCATCACATGTATATACCACTCATCTGTTGATAGACACATGGATTGTTTCCATCTTTTGACAATTGTGTATAGTGCCACTATGAACATCAGTATAAAATGTCTATTCCTGTCACTGCTTTCTGATCTTCTGGGTATATACCTACTATTGGTATTGTTAGACCATAGGGAAAATCAATATTTAGTTTTCTTGGGAATTGACAAACTGTTTTCCACAGCAGCTGCATCATAATACGTTCCCACCAACAGTGAATATGTCTTCCAATTTCCCCACATCTTCTTCAACATTTGTAGTTTTCTGTTTGTTTAATAGCAATCATTCTTAAAGGTGTGAGTTGATATGCAATTGTTGGCTTGATTTGCTTTCCCTTATAGCTAATGAAAATGAGCATCACTTCATATGTTCTTTAACTATTTGCATTTTCTCTTCAGAAAAATATCTATCCATATTATCTACCCAATTAATATTAGTTTGTTTGTTCTTTTGTTCTTGGCCTGTATAATTTCTTTACGTGTATGGATATCAAGCCTTATATCCAATATGTAGTTTCCAAATATTTTCTCCCACTGAGTAGCTGCCTCTTCACCTTTTTGACAAAGTCCTTTGAGGCTCAGAAGCTCTTTATCTTAAGAAGTTCCATTGATCTTTTTTTTTTCTTTTACTCTCGTACTGTAGGTGCAAAGTTTAAGAAGCTATATCCTATTACTAGATTTTGAAGGTGCATTTTCTTCTAGAAGTTTTATAGTACTGGCTTTTATATTCAGATCGTTAATCTATTTTTTAATTTTTGTATATGGTATAAGGTAGGGGTCCTCTTTCATTCTTTTGGCTATTGATATCCAATTCTCAAATGCCCATTTATTGAAAAGACTGTTCTGTCACAGTTCAGTGGATTTGGGGGCCTTATTGAAAAGCAATGGTCCATAGATTTGTTGGTCTATCTCCACATTCTTTGAAACTTCTTTGTGCCAATACCATGCTGTTTTGACCACTGTGGCATTCTAGTGAGCTTTAGAGTAGAAATGCTAGTCTTCCCACTTTGCTTTTCTTTTTTAAGATATTGTTAGCTATTTGGGTCTCTTTCCTTTCCAAATAAATCTAGTAACTAGCTTTTCCAAGTCATTAAAGTCAATTTTTGGGATTTTGATTGGTATTGCATTGAATTGACTCTGTAGATCATTTTAGGTAGAATTGATATTTTAATGACATTCAATCTTCCTATCCATGAGCATGGAATGTCTTCCCATCTATTTAGGTCATTTTTGAATTTCTTTCAGCAATGTTTTGTAGTTCTCTGTGTACAAATCCTTGACATACCTGGTTTGGCTTGTCCCTAGTTCCTGATTCTTTTGGTCCACTATTTTGAATGGATTTTTTTCCTTAATTGTCTTCTCAGATAGGTTTTACTTGTATATAGAAACATTACTGATTTTTGTACACTAATCTTATATCCCACTACTTTGTTTTTAATTTGTTTATTAGCTCAATTAGCTTTGTTGTAGATTACTTAAGGTTTTCTGCATATAGGATCATGTTATCTGCAAATAATGAAAGTTTTACTTCTTCCTTTCCTATTTAGATGTCTTTTATTTCCTTCTCCTGCTTAAAACTCCAGCTAGGATGTCTAATACAATGTTGAATAATAGTGGTGACAATCGGCATCTTAGGGTGAATGATTTCAATCTCTCACTGGTAAGTATGATGATGGCTATGGGTTTTGCATGTGTTCTTTATGATACTGACAAAGTATCATTCAATTCCTAAACTTTTGAAGTGTTTTCATCAGGAAAAGATGCTGAATTTTGTCAAGTGCTTTTTTTTACTTCAATTGATATGATTGTGTGATAGTTTCCCTTTTGATTTGTTTATGTGCTATATTACATTGGTTGATTTTCTTATGTTGAACCACTCTTGCATTCCTGGCATACACCTTACTTGGTCATGATGTATGATTTTTTTTTTTTTTTTATTGTGTCCTTGGATTCAGTTTGCTAGTATTTTATTGAGAATTTTCACATCTATGTTCATTTGGGAGATGGATCTGTAGTTTTCCTTTCTTGTAAGATGTTTATCTGGTTTTGGTATTAGAGTGATGTTAACTTCATAAAATAAGTTATGTAGCGTTCCTTTTTTCTAATTTTTTTTTTTTTGAAGAGCTTGAGCAGTATTGGTATTAGTTATTTTTGAAATGTTTGCTAATATTCCCCTGGGAAGCCATCTGCCCCTGAGCTTTTCTTTGTAGGAACATTTTAGATGAATGATTAAATCTCTTCATTTGTGATTGGTTTGTTGAGATCTTCTATTTTTCTGGAGTCAGTATAGGCAGTTTGTGTGTTTCCAGGAATTTGTCCATTTCATCTAAATTGTTTAGTTTTTTTGGCATATAGTTCTTCATAGTATTCTATTATTATTTTTCAAATGTCTTCAAGATCCATGGTGATGATCCCCTCTCATTTCTGATTTTGCTCATTCGCATCCTCTCTCTTTTTTCTTTGTCAGTTTAGCTAGGGGTCCATAAATTCGTTGATCTTCACAAAGAACCAACTTTTAGTTTTGTTGATTCTTTCTATTGTCTTTTTGTTCTCCAGTTCATTTTTTTTTTAAACTTTGCCATTTCTCTTCATCCATTTGCTTTAAGATTAGTTTGCTGTTCTTTCTCTAATTTCTCCAGGTTAACAGTCAAGTCCTCAATTTTTGCTCATTCTTATATTTTAACAGAGGCATTTAGAGCAATACATTTCCTCCTCAGCACTGCCTTTGCCACATCCCCTAAGTTCTGATGTGTTTTGTTCTCATTATCATTTGTCTCCAGATATTTACTGAATTATCTAGGAATTTCTTCTTTGGCCCACTAATTATTTAAAAATGTGTTGTTTAATCTCTCTATATTTGTGAAAGCTCTGGTTCCTTGGTGATTATTTATTTCCAGTTTCATTCTGCTGTTGTCAGAAAAAGTGCTTTGGATAATTTCAGTCTTGTTAAATTTACAAAGATTTATTTTGTGTCTCAGCATAAGATCTATCTTAGAGAATATTCCATGTACACTAGAGAAGAATGTATATCCTGGTGCTTTGGGGTAAAATAATCTATAAATGCCTATTAGTTCTAATTCGTTTTTCACATTGTTTAGGTTCTCTATTTCCTTGCTGGTTCTGTCTGGTTACTCTATAGTGGAGAGTGGTGTATGAAGCCTCCCTTTGTTATTACTGAAATATATTTAGCTCCCTTCTGTTTTGCCAATGTTTGCCTCACGTACTTTGGAACACTTTGATTGGGAGCATAAACATGCATGATTATTATTTCCTCTTGATAAATTGTGCCTTTTATTAATATGTAGTGTCTTTTTTTGTCTCTTATGACATCTTTACATTTAAAGTCTATTTTATCTGATATTAGTTTAGCTATTCCTGCTTTCTTTTGGTTACAGCTTTCATAGAACATATTTTTCCATCCTTTCACTTTCAATCTATTTGTGTCCTTGGATCTAAGGTGTGTCTCTTGTAAATAGTAAGAAGATGAATTATATATTTTAATACATTCTGCCAATTTTTACCTTTTACTTGGTGAGTTTAGTCCATTAATGTTCAAACTTATTACTCTAAAAACAATTCTTGAATCTACCATCTTATCCTTTAGTATTTGCTTATCAGATCTATGAATTCTTTTCCTTCTCTCTCTTTATCCTTTAAATTACCATTATTGGTATTTAATTCTGTGCCCTCCTCCAGACTTCCCTCTCCTGTCTTTTTTTTTTTTTTTTGCACTGACAGGGCTTCCTTTACTATTTATTATAGGGCAGCTCTCTTGTTGAGTAGTTCTTTTGGTCTTTTTCTTTGGAGATTTTAATCTCTCCCTCAATTTTGAAGAACAACTTGACTGAATAAAGAATTATTGGCTGGAAGCCTTTCTCATTCAGTATCTTAAATACATCATACCACTGCCCTCTTGCCTCTATGTTGCCTTTTTAGTAGTCCAAACTCAGCCTTTTGGGTTTTCCTTTTTATGTAGTAGAACACTTTTCTCTTGCTGTTTTCAAGACTTTCTGCTTCTCTTCAACATTTGACAGTTTTATTACTATGTGTCTTGGGGTAGATCTGTGTGGATTTTTTTTTTTTTTATCTATTTGGGATTCACTGGGTCTTTTTGATTTGCATATTTTTGTCATTTATAAAGGTTGGGAACTTTTCCCCAATTATATTTTCAAATTACTTCCAAACCCTTTACTCTTTTATTGTCCTTCTGGGATACCAATGACTTTTATGTGTGCCTTTAGTTGTCCATCATTTCTCTAAAATCCAGTTCCTTTTCTCCCATATTTCTCGCCTTTGTGTGTGTGTGTGTGTGTGTGTGTGTGTGTGTTCTAGTTCAATTATTTAGTCTTCTAGTTACTTATTCTTCCTTCTGCATCTTCAAATCTGCCGTCATGTGTCTCTAACATGTTTCCAATTTGGTCTACTGTATCTTTCATCTCTGTGTAATCTGCTACTTTTCAAATTAATTTTCAATTTCTTCTTTATGCTCTTCTAATGCCTTTCTAATATTCTTTATTTCTTTATAAATGTCCTTGAGTATTCTGCATTCTGTATTCCCTCCAATGATTTGATTTGCTCATTTTGCTGGGCCATTTGTGCTGGGATCTTCAAATTCTTTGTGATTTTATGTTGTGTTCAGGGAATTTGTTTATCTTAATAAGGTTATTTTCTAAGTTGATTTCTTCACTCATCTAAAGTTTGTATTTACTTGGTTTTGCATTGAAGTTTCTCTTTTGCACTTGGGTTGTCAATATCTCCTTCAAACTAGGAGCCCAATTTCGTGTAGGGAGCACAATTCTACTTGAGGGTCTATTAAAAGTTAGGCAGGGTGCATCAGTCATTTAGTGGCAGAATGCCCTCCTGCCATGTGGGAGACCTGGGCTTGATTTCTGGCCCATACAGCCCTTTAAAATTAATAATGATAAAATAAAAGAAGATAAGATATGAAAAAAATACCTCAATAGTAGTAGACACTAAAGTCAGAAGGACACCCCAATATATATTGGGAATAAAATCAGACAGGTGCCCACAGAGGGAGAAAAGCTTAAAAGAAGTCAATAAAAATCAATAAAAATATAGATACATTAAAAGTATACAAATAAAAATAAAAATAAAACAATAATAATAATTATCAATAAAAATCAATAAAAATATAGATACATTAAAAGTATACAAATAAAAATAAAAATAAAACAATAATAATAATTATAAGTATAGAAGAAATATATCAAAAATAAAATGTGGGTAGAGAGTTTACCAGACTGCACTTACTACTTCTTTCCAGCAGGTGGCAATCCTGAGGCACCTCCTTCCCTCAGGCCTGCCCTTCCTTGCCTGCAGCTGACATCTTGGAAGATAGCATACACAGCAGGGGGTCTTGTCCTAGTATGAGGAGGCAAATTGATGGAGCTGATTGCTGTGTCTAGCAGATCCACCATCCACCATGCTGAGTGGGCTGGCTATTTATGGTACCTGACTGGGCAACTGCTTACAGTGTCCTGGGATGAAACCTTTTGTGGTGGATGGCCAGGCTTACCTCTGGACTCCCCACAGGCATTGCTGGTTCCCTGCAGGCATTGCCAGCTGCAAAGTCACTTGAGAAGTTTTCCTATCCAGAAGCTGGGCAAGCTGGAGCAGAGGGACAGTCAGTTTCCTTGGATCAGTTCTTCCCCACATGCTGCTGACAATCCCTGGTCAGACCCATCTTGCTCTCTTCATCCCAATTTCCCTGCCTCTCTCTTCCCCAAGAAGAAGGCAGCAGGCATTCTAACCACTAAACTACCCATGCACCCTCAATGTTAGGTTGGTTTCAATTACTTTATTGGAGTCTTTTAAAAGGAGAAACATTTTGAAGAATACTTAGATGCAGTTCCTTGGAGTACAGTTGCTTCAGAGCTGACAGAGACATGGGTGTTTGGGGATGCTTGGAGTGCTGACAGAGAGAGCAGATACCTAGATCTTGGCAGAGGCCAGTGGACATCATTATGTGCCTTTCTATGAGGTGCTAAGCAAGTCAGAACCCAGAGTTGTGTCTCAGAGGAGCTAAGTGAAGGCTCAATGATGCTGAAAGAGGAAACCACTGGCATCAGAAGCTGGAAGCAACAGAACTGGGAACAAGGATCAGCAGATATCAGACATGTACCTTTCTAGTTGACAGAGGTTTTACAAATGGTATCATCCTTTCTTAAGTGAAGGTACCCTCTTGGTGGTGCCTTAATTTGGACATTTTCATGGCCTGAGAACTGTAAACCTGAAATTATAAATCCCCTTTTAAAAGTTATTCCACTTCTGTTTATTGCATTTTAGCAGCTTTAGCAAACCAATACAGAAGGGTATATGTCTTAGTTTGAGTTTGTTGGGAATTGCCATGGTCAGATTCATGTGTCAACTTGGCCAAGTGGTGCTACCTGTTTGTCTGGTTGGGCAAGTGCTGGCCTGTCTGTTGCTATGAGGACATTTCATAGAATTAAATCATGATCATGTTGGCTGCATCCACAGCTGATTCCATTTGTAATCAGCCAAGGAGTGTGTCTTCTGCAATGAAAAATGCTTAATCTAATACTGGAAGCTTTTTAAAAAGGTTTCAGAAGAAACAGGCTCTCTTTCTGTTTTGGCTGGCAAGCCTCTCCTGTGGAGTTCATCCAGAACCTCCATTGGAATTGTCAGCTTTACAGCCTGCCCTACAAATTTTGAACTCTATCTTCCCACAGTTATGTGAGACACTTTTATAAATTTTGTATTTACAAATGTTTCCTGTTGATTTTGTTTCTCTAGAGTACCCTAACTAATACAGGACTGTTATAAAAAAAATACCAGACTGGTTGGCTTAAAAAACAAATTTATTGGATAACAATTTGGAGGCTAGACATCCAAGATTAAGATATTGGCCGACCATGCTGTCCTTCAAGTGGTCTGGTGATGGCTTGCCGGCAGTCTATCTCTGCCTCCATCATATGGTGGGCTGTCCCTTTCTGTCTCTTCTTGTGACTTCTACTCATTCTTCTCAGTCATCTGTGTCCATCCACATTTCCTCTCCTTATATCAAGATTCCACTCATTGGATTAAGGCACACTTTGCTTCAAGTTGACTTCATCCAAATAGGATATTTGGAGATTGTATTTCCAAATGATTTCACATTGCTAGAACCAGGTTTTGGGACTTGAGCATCTCTTTGTGAGGGACACGATTCAAACTACCACTGTTCATATGTTTTTTTGTTTGTTTGTTTGTTTGTGTGTGTGTGTGTGTATGATGGGGGTGAGAGAATGAAAGGGCAGTATATCATTCAAAATGGAGAAAATAGCATCATCTGGGACAGAACATGGCAAATTTGAGAAACCAAAAAAAGTGGGAGGAGACCTGTGTGACTGAGGTTTGAGAACAGAGGAAGACATTGGTAAGAAATGTGATTGGTAAATGTTCATTCTAGAAGCATTACTGAGTGAATTATGATAGGAGATTTATTTAGGTGCTACAGGAGAAAGAAGTTAAACAGAATGTTCCTTTCCCTAAAGAATCATGTTATAAGAGCATATGGAGGGAGAAAGATAGACATGTTTTGACATAACGTAGTACAAACCAGGTGAAATAAGTAATTTAGCATAGCAGCTATGGGTTTTGATGGAATAGAAGAAGGAACAATTTATCAAATTGCCTTTTAACCCAGGAACCCAAGGGCTAGCCACTGATATAACTCTCCCCAAATTATACCCCCTCGTTCTGCATAAACAAGCAAATGTTTTCACTATTTACAAGCTATTGTGCT
Organism: Tamandua tetradactyla; assembly: GCF_023851605.1. Lineage (NCBI taxonomy): Eukaryota > Metazoa > Chordata > Mammalia > Pilosa > Myrmecophagidae > Tamandua > Tamandua tetradactyla. Next base: position 42,812,776 of record NC_135336.1, read on the forward strand.
GATGGATTTTATTCCCATCCAAAGATGTTTTAAACCAGGCACATACAACATAGGGTGATGGAAGTATTTTTTAGAGTCAGATAATTCTATGAACATTAGAGATTACTGTTTGGGATTGAATCATGTCCCCCACAAAAGGCACGTTCAGGTCCTAATCCTTGGTCCTATAGTTGTGAAATCATTGTAAAATGATTTGTAAAATCATTGAAATGTTATTAGATAAGGTATGCCCAAATGGAGTGAAGATGGGTGTTCTAGTTTGTTAGCTGCCAGAGTGCAATATACCAGGAACAGAATGGCTTTTAAAAAGGGGAATTTAATAAGTTTCTAGTTTGCAGTTCTAAGGCTGAGAAAATATCCCAATTTCTTTTATAGTCTATAGAAATGTCCAATCAAAGGTATCCATGGAAAGATACCTTGGTTAAGGAAGGCCACTGAAGTTCAGGGTCTCTCTCTCAAGTGAGAAGGCACATGGCGAACAGGGTCGGGGTTTTTCTGTCATCTGGAAAGGCATGTGGCAAACATGGCATCATCTCCTAGCTTTCTCTCCTGGCTTCCTTTCATGAAGCTCTCCAGGAGTCGTTTTTCTTCTTCATTTCCAAAGGTTGCTGGCTGGTGGGCTCTCTGCTTCTTGTGGCTATGTCATTCTGCGCTCTCAGAAATCTCTTGTATTCTCCAAAATGTTTCCTCTTTTATAGGATTCCAGCAAACTCATTAAGACCCACCCGAATGGGTGAAGACATGCCTCCACCTAATTCAGTATAACAACCACTCTTGATTAAATCACATCTCCAGGGAGATGATCTAATTACAGTTTCAAACATACAATACTGAATAGGGATCAGAAGAAACGGCTGCCTTTACAAAATGTGATTAGGATTAAACATGGGTTTTCTAGGGTACATGCATCATTTCAAACCAGCACAGTGGGCCTTAATGCAATGTGGTTGAAGTCCTTATGAGCAAAGAAAATTGGACATGACAGAGGAGACCACAGGGAGAAGCCAGTGTTCAGTAGGAAACTGGTTCTGGGGAAGTCACAGACATGCCTAATGGCCATCTCCCAGCCTCGTTTACCCTCCCCCTCTTCTCTATTGTGTGCAGATATTTCAATATGTTTTCATTCTGCAGCCAGGGCAAGATGTTAGGTCTAATGAAATGGCCTGACCTCCTTTAAACCCTAAGAAGCCAATGCAAATTATCAGGGCAGGAACTCAGTGGCAAGGCCCCTTCCTTTTCTGCTGTATAAATGGCCCACCCTGGGGTCGCTCAGATTTGTCTTTCATCTCCGATGCCATCACAACAATGACCCAAGCAGCTGACCTACCCAGGGGACCTATCACAATGGGATCTCTTCTCCTGTTTTTTTGGACCCTTCGTCCTGTGTAAATAATAATGTGATCATTTTCTGGGAGTTTCTGTTGTGTCTGAGCCATTGTGTTGTTCCCACAATGTTCCATATAGCAACTCATTCCGCACCCAAAAGGGGAAGAGAGGACATCACTGTGTGAGTGGAAAGCCAAGGAACCTGGACACTGCCAGCCTATCTGAATATTACTGACCCCAGGAAGAAACACGCTTTCAATCCTCTGAAACTGTAGGTAATAAGTTCCCATTTTTTAAGCCATCCCCTTGTGTGGTATTTTTCATAGCATCTCAGGCAATCTAAGATAATGACTTAATTTTGCCCTGTCATTTTGTAGATGAAGAAGCATCTTTCCCAAGAGTAAGCTCATGTGCACAGGATTTCTGAGCTAGATAATGGTGGCACTCAGAGTAGAAACGTCATTATTTGAATTACAATTCTATGTCTTCTCCACAGGGACTTGCTTCTGTTGGTTATTTAGCTGCCTCAAACTCGAAGAGTACTTGGTCAAGTACTTCTCACCAATTTTTAAAAGCAGCCTTGCTTCATTGGACTTGCATCTGAGAAAGTACTTAACAAAAAAGTCATTTTGGGCACTCAGTTAACAGTAATAGGAGAACATTTAACAGTGAGCTTTATCCTGTACATTTGTGCTCCATTTCCTTTAGACTCTTCTTACCTTGATGATTTAGAGGAGGATTTGGTGATTCTATTACATTCCTGTGTTATAACTTAAGATGCCAAATGTTGCCTTTGACCAATGTTCAGTGAAATTAAATAACTTCTAAAAGGTCATAAAACATAAAAAAAAATTATAATTCACTGAAAGAAAAAGGAAAGGCATACATATATTTGTAGTGCCAAACTTTTTTTCAGTGGCTAATGAGTTATTTTCAATTTCATTTATTTTCATTATGCTAAATGGAGACATATAGCCTGACAATATAACGTGGGAAAAGGGTCATTTGACTACCACTCTGGGTATTTGGGCATTTTGCAGGACTGTTTTTTGATGGACCTAGAAAGGGCAGTGTTAACAATGATATATGTTGAATAAAAAGAAAAAAAAAAACTATTATTCATGAGAATCACATTCTTATTTTTTGCTCTATGGGTATTTTAGACATTGTCCACTTCATTTTTTTGAATATTAAAGAGTTTTTACTTCCGAAGTGGATTATTTGAAGGAGAAAGCTTTTTCGGTCTATTTCAGACAAAAGTTGTCAACTTTTTTATAGTTTCTGTTCACGCAAAGGGAAAGAGAGTCAAAATAAGGGAAAATGACATCAGAATATTATTCTATATATGCACTTTACTGAAAGAGAAAGGAAAGGTACACATATATTTGTAGTGCCAATAAGATCTGCACTAACCCTTTCTTTAGTCTACCTTGCTTTGCCTACCATTCCAGTGGAACAGAAACGGGATGAAGGACAGCCTAGCTTGATGCCTTTTCAAAATTACTCCTGAAAGTCACTTCATTCAGACGTGTAAACATGTAGACAATATCCCACTTTTAGTGAAATTGATGCCTAGAGCCCTGAATACAAAAATGTATGTAGACGAACAAGGAAATACAAAGAACAAGGAAATCTTCACATTTGAAGCTTTCACATAACTTTTGTGCTTTGTGTATGTTCCGCATTCATTATCAAATATGTCTTTTCAAAATCAACTCAAAGAGCTGCCAAGGGATAATTTAGGCTAGAGAGAAAAGAAGTGAAAACACAGTTGCTTAGAGTTTAAACAATACCTCATTTTCAAATAAAATGTCTATAGTAAATTGCAAATTTAGGAGGAAAATGGTTATATTCTGTGATTCAGTTTCTTAAGCCACAGTACTTTTGTGATGAGTGGGCATCCACTCCAAATGTAAATCAAAGCTGAAGGTGTAATCATAGGCTTCTATTTTGAGGTGTTTAGTGTGCAAATCTAAGTGTGGGGGGTGGGGTATTTGCGCCATTGTGTGTGTTTCAGAATGCATAGTTTTAATTGCTTCTCTAACTTATCAACCTATCTGAATCCAATTGTACTAACATTTCGCTCACCTTTCAACTTCTTTAATGTTTCTCCCTGGTTTGAAACAACATAAATTTGGCTTCCTCATCAAGAAGCTCATTTAGCTGCAGCTTGATTGCAAGCAATTTGCCCTAAGTAGCTACATCTTTTAATTGTCTGTGCCTTTTTCCAATTTATAAACTGTAACTTCAGGCAGGCCATTTTTGTCTGACTGTTTCCTCCTTTGAAAAGCATATATCTAATAATCTCCATATCCAGTAGCTTTATGCATCCCTCATCACATGAACAGAAGGGACAGGATTTTCACATAGTCCCACTTCATTTAAAAAATACGCATACAAAAATTTGTTATCTCGAGAGAAGTAAATCAAATATTACCCACAAATGTTAAAGTTCTGTCATTTAAAAAAATTATCTTAAGGGCAAGAGATAAGAAGGAAAAAGTGACATCAGCATGTATTGTTACCAATGACAAGAGTAGAAAAGTCCCCACTGATATCAGAGAGGTGATAAAAAAGGAAGAGCTTTTCATTACCAATTTGGATAATTCCCTGATTCTTGTTCTGTCCTTGGGCTAAAATAAAGGGATTCTAGCCATTCATAACTTTTGCATTATTTCCTCTATTGGATACATAAAACATGACTTCCTTAATTGTCTATGTTTACTCAAGTCTATGCCTAAAACTCCTTTTATAAATAATCTCTAAAAACTGATTATAGAAATGCTGATATAAATTTTTTTTGGAAAGTCTGATATATGATACTGTTTCCAAATCTCTTTATTCCTTGCAACTAATTCCTTTTTCCTGAAATGTACCATAAATGTGTTAGCTAGGTTCACAGTATATTAAGTAATAATGCATTTTCAAACAAGCAAGCTATACATCTACAAACTTTTGTTTTTTGCATTTTCATTCACTTATTTATATTTTTGATAACAATTACCTTCTTCATTTCTTTTTGTTCCCCAAGCAAGTGAGCATTTTTATATCACTTCTTTTTTGCTTTAGAAGCCATGGATCGACTTTTTAAATGTTTTAATTATACAGTTCAGGAAAAATAAATGAATACAAAAGATACCTATATCTAGTGTGCTTCTTTCAGGTTTCAGAAAGCTTAAGGATCCAAAGATTAGAATTCTAACATTTTATTATAAGCCTAAACCTAGATAATTGTATAACCATTAAATTAATCATTTTCTGCCACATTCTTTAATGAAAAGTGTGAATTGGAATAGTGTCATGAGGAGTGCTTCTTTACCTATGTTAGAATGTCCAATTTAACATATCATAGCAATTTGATTTAGTTTAAATACAAATTTATAGATTAGCCAGGCCAGAACAAACCAGAATTTACCTTAATTCTTTTGAACCAGGTGTTTGGGAAAAATACCTTGACAGTTTCCGTTTTCTTACAGATATCTGGAAACTTCAGCTTGAAAATCTCAGAAATTCTGTAAATAACTGCATTCATTGTTACTTAAGTCTTTTATTACTTGTCTTTGCAGAATTAAAATATATATATACAATTTGTTTTCCAAATTATTGAAGTGATTACTGACTTCAAAATTAGTTTAATTCAGAGTTGAAAACTGAGATATTATTATTTTATAAAAGCTAGGTCTTCCTCTCTGAACATGCTATTCTACCTTCTATAAATTTATAATTTTTTTCCTGTGTAAATTTGAGTATTATAAATACAAATATTTTGAGGGGATGATTTGCATATGATACACTCAAGGTCATATTAGCATATTGTGTGACAGCTGTGAAACTGATATAGAACTCTGTTATATAGAAAGATAAGCTAAAAGTTTGACAGCCCTTTCTCCCAGTGACAGGGATATGTGGTTCTGTCCCAGGACAGCTGGACATTTGGAAACTCAGGAATTGAAAATAAATACGTAAATAAATAATAAGTAAATAAATATGCCCTCATATTTATACACATGACCCTTAGCATACGAGAGAAAAAAATAACTCCAGAAATTTGTATGCAAACATCATTTTTTAGAATGGAATGAGAACACTTCTTCATTCATTTGTTTATTCAACAAATATTTACTCAGCACCTATATGTTCCAGGGTCAAAATATACAGAGATCAATGCAGTAGACAAGATCTGAAATTTCATGGACTAGCATTTTAGTGAGAACAGCTAAGACTAATTATTGAGTGTGTGATGTGAATTTTGTTTGGAGGGGAGTGGATCCCTTTGGAAAGTTGAATTACGGCCGTTCTCCTTATAAGGCTGACATTAAGCTGAGACTTGAAGTTTGAAGAAGATTCAGATAAATGAAAGATTGAAAGTATGCATAGTACAGTTTAATCTTGTTCTACCATTTCAGAGAATCATAGGAGCCATGGTCCAGTGGCATCACAGTTTTTACGTCATATTCCTTTTCACCTTACTCCAAGTTGGCTTAGTTTTTCTTTATTAATTCCCCTGTATGCACCTCTCTTCTTTTTTCCCTGGCCTTCGTTGACCTTTTTTTTATCCAAAAATAAATATGGTAATGGAAGTTGAGAAGAACAATGATAATATTCATTTTTTTCACATCCCTAAATCGGTATATGATTAAAACTGTTTCCTCTCTTACTCTTAGCATTCATATTCTGATATTTAAACTGTAAATATCATCTTGATGAGACCCAGAATCAGTTCTGGTCCTCTGTAGCTCCTATTATCTGCATACAGGATGCACAGGTATTACACACAAAATCTACAAATGCTTGTTCAGTAAATGAATGTACAAATGAGATTTACACAGTCTCATCAGATTTACTAGACACTTATCAAGAAATCATGCACCTAATTCATTATAAATGTATAAGAAACTATGGTACAGATGCTGATTCATTGCCACTTAAAATAATACAAATGATTTTAAATACATAATTTCACATTTAGAATAGAAATTAGAAACTGATCTCCAATTTTCACTTCTATCAATATAGATCGTCTTTCAAATCTACTGGCAGATTAGAATACAGAATACATGTAAAACCAATTCTTGAGAGTACCAAAACATTTTAGTGCTACGTCTCACAATGGTTATATTTGGATAAGCATCTGAAGTTTGAGGATATTATCTGACTGTTTAAACAACTTTGATAATAGCTGGCAAGTGTTGTAGATCTTGTTTCTTATCATCCCTGCCCCAAGTGAAAATGCCAAGAATGCAATAATATTTTCCTCTGAGTCATGTGTTTTTCCATTAGTTTAAGAATTTTTTTTTTCTGCAGCTCAAGGTATCCAACAAGCAAAATTCTTTGAATCTGTACTTGATTATTAGTCTCACTTACTCTGTGCAACAGCAAGGATCCTGTTTTCTTGGAAATATTTGAGACAGCCTCATGGTGTGCTATAAAGTTATTAATGTTGCTTGATATTTGCTTTGACAGCTGCTCTGTAGTCTCTTTAATCATCTTCATCATGGTCTGTAGCTCTTTTTTCTCACCATTTCACGTTTGCTGCTGCTGCTTAAAGACGATGTCGTTTGCAGAAAACTTGATAAATCCTCCCTTCCTTCAAATTTCCTTAATTTCTCTATACTGCATATTTAACTTCACTCCTTCATTCCTGCATTTATTTATTCAATATATGTATTGAATATCTATTGTTCTCAAGGACCAGGGTGAGGCAAAGAAGATGTTACAGAGAGCAGCAAAACATGATTAATGTTTTTAATAAATCTAAGTTGTACAAAAGTGGTTGAAACAGGACAGTAACCCGTGACAAGACCTATAACACACAGGCTAAAAATGGGTTTCTGAGTCAAGCAGATATGGATTTGAATCCTGATTTCATTGTTTACTAGCTAAGTGATGCTACATAAACAACTAAGCTACTTAATGCCCTTCCTCCATCTTTTCCCAAGATTCAGTTTTTTTAATCTGTAAAGTGGGGAAAATACTGTGTTTTATTTATTAGGATTAAATGAATGTAAGGCCAAATTCATTAGAAGAATTTACTAAATGACAATAGTGATTATGGTGAAAGGCATGTTAGTAAATGTGGCAATAATATTAATGACTGTAATAAAAATAGTTACAATAATAAAACATATGGTAAGTGGAGGTTTAAAAATCAGAAATAGCAAAAGTAGTAGGACCAGGGAAAGCTTACCTTGGGAAACTATTGGCATGAGCTTTGGAAACTGGACAATTTGGATATTAATATGCTGATTAATAACACACATGAGGTAGATTATGTTCTGTTCAGGGGAATGAAAATATGCTCTTGTGACAAAATTGCAGGGTAACTATAAGGAGATCATGGGTGGTAAATTTAGTAGGGAGCTAATGAGAGAGACTGGAAAGAAGTTGTACTTACTTTTATTGAATAACTTCAAAATGAACAACCTAGACTGGATCATAACATGCATTTCCTCAATCAATCCTTACTTCCACCCTGTATGTTAAGCACATTTTCCCCCTTTAATCATCATTTTATAGATGAGATGACTGAGGCAAAGTCAGGTTAAATCACTTCCTCCCATCGCTGAGCTAAGAATAAGTGGAGCAAGAATATAAACAAAGACGAGCTTCCCAACAGATTTATAAGGACAAAGGCCGCTTCAGTTTAGTTCATGTTGTATTCCAGCACCCCACATGGTCCTTTGAACCTACTGGGTTATGGAAATAATTGTTCTACATTCATGTTTGTTCAACAATCCATGCTGATTCTTTGTAGGAGGTTGAGCCCAGATCACAAAGTTAAGTAAGTCACTATAATTCTTAATGCTCAGTAGTAGAGACTTCGGGGTTGGTGACTAAGAATCTACCCATGTTGTTCATAACGGATTTGAAAGGAGAAAGTCAGGCCACGGTGAAGCAGTATAGATTTCTCCATGAATGTAGAAGACAGAAAGGGAGGCTTCAAAGTAAGCTGGTAGCATTGGAGATGAATAGGGTTGACTCAATGGGGGAAGGTGTTTCTTTTTATTTGATGACTTGGAGAATAGCAGTAGTATTTAAATAACATGTGATGTTAAATAATGCCAACAACAGCAACAGAATTCAGGCAGGAAAAAGAAAAGAAGAGTTATTGTGGGACTGAGTGGAAATGATTTGGCATTTTAACCTGTTGACTCTTGGATAGCTGGAAAGATATCTAAATATCCAGTAAGCAGTTGGAAATGGAGTATTGGAGCTTGGCAGTATGAAAATTTCCAGTATTAATGTGATCTTTGTAAAACGGAAATGATAAAATTTTTAAGGGAGTTTGCATTTCTATTGTAAAGGACAAGTATTCATGTCTTTAGGTTATTTGAGTTACGTTTCTGAAGAGGTATAATTATATGAAACTCTTGGTTAAAACTTTGTTCTTTTGCTAAAACCAGAAGTGAAATTAGGCCTAGTTTCAAAATGCAAAAACATTTCATTTACTCATAAACGTTATAAAAACTAGACGAAATCTCTTATTTAAACAATTGGTTCTGAAAATAATCATTTAAACACACAAATTAATGAATTTTTAAATTGTCCTTTCCTGCTGTGAACTTTAGTGTGTATTCAGCTCTAAATCTTCACACATAAACATGGCTGGAAAAATTGAATATACTTTAATTATGGAAAGCAAATGGTTACCTATCATGGATCAAAGGATAAGGGTTCATTCTTTTTGCCACACCAGAATTCTTTTCTTCCTTTAAGGATATGGAAGCCTATAAAGGAAAAATCCTTCTCGTCAGCTCCCAGCTTTGCTCTTTCTCAATGTTGCTGGTAAAGGGAATAAACATCTTAACTGAAAGGCAGCATTTTGCCTCTAAGGGAACAGATGTGTTGCTGTTTGCACAGCTTCCAGGGGTTCTGCCAAACACTGAGTCCTATTATGGAAAATAACACTGGAAGCTCTTTAAAGCACTGTTGCTGGGGGTCGGGTTTAGAACTGCTGTGCCGTGTACAACAGGATTTTACTGTGTAGTTATATTTTAGGAACCATAATTATCCCTGGAAACTTAATAGAATCCGTGCAACTGAGCTGTGTTCAAACAGAATTAACTTTGAATCTAATTGAGATTTCTAGAGATAATTTTCAGGTATTAAAAATGAATAATTACAAACTAAATATATCATGGCACTCTTCATTATAATAGTAGGGGGTATATTTTAAAAACATGTGATGCATATTTTTTAAATGTTTATAGAGAAATGACATATTTTTCGGAGAAAATTAATGTGGAAGGATGGCATTTTTAGTGTTTATAACTCAATTCTTATATTTTTATTTTCATTAAACATTTATTAGAGGACTATGGGTCTGTTCTATTTTATAAACTACTTCCTAAAAGTGCTAAGAAAACCACATAAAACATAATGTCGTATATGAAGGTACTGAGGATTGTTTGGAAGACACAACTCATGACTATTTACCCAAAATCCGAGATCACCAGGACTGAATCAGCTTCTATGATGTATCTCTAGCAAATTATTTCAAAGCACAAAGAAAAGCTAATTCTGAGCATGTGGCAGCAGGTTATGCTTTATTGGTCCAACCCGCATGAGGCTTTGCAGTTCTTAGTGATAACAGTGTGCATTATCTTACCTCATGTTTTCCTAATTAATTTTCATTGTGCTACTCAGTAGCTAATTAACCTGAATAAAAGGTGAGCTGCTTAGCATTTATTTTAGCTTTGACAGGTTGACTGACAAGACTGGAGATACTAGTTGGCTATTGTACTTTGTTAAGGGAGCCAGCAGGACATCAAATTCTGCACAATGTTAGATCCTCTTATCCTCTTTTATAAATATCTCATCATTTGGGCAGAATGGTGGTTCAGCTCCAGTGGTGTATTCATTTCTTAGCCTTTTGAAACTGATGCTTTTCTTGCCCAATAGAAGTGCATAGTAAAAGACTGTTCAATAACTTTAACAAACACTGTTAATAGTTGCATGTCTATAAATGAGACATAGGAACTTAGAGGCAGTCTCTTTGTTTTTTTTCATTATTCTTTGCAACCAGCATATTTTACCAAATTGACTAAATTACAAAGACCAGTGTCTATTCCATGGTCTGGATTTATTCACTGAGACCCAAAGCATTTAAAAACATGTTTTACACTCTTAATCCATACACTATTTGTTAGTACTACTAGTGATACTGCTTCTACCATGGTGGGCCAAGAATATAATGACAAATGTTTACCTTCAAAGTCACTGGGAGAAAACCACGGGGTCTGTCCTTAATTAGAGCCCCTGTTCTTTACAATACTCCCCTTCCCCCAGTCCCCTCCTTCTCCAGGGTTCTTTAAAGGAGCCAATCTGCAGAGAGAGCTGCTTGATATTTCTGATTCTGTTGGCTTTTCTGCCAGTGCAGTCATGAATAAAACAACAAAATGAACACTGATAAACCACCCCCTCCACCACACCACCAAGAAAATTGTGTATTAAAGATTGTAATGGCAAACTCTTGCCATGATAGTTTGACTGGTGATCTCTCATCAGGAAGAGGAAAAACATGAGGCAGGTAAATCAGAATTATTTGGGTGCACAGGTAGTACAGTGGTAGAATGCTCACCTGCTGTGTGGTGAGCATTCCCAGCCCACACATTGCCCCCCAAAAAAATCAAAATTATTTTATTAAAATGTAGGGGGAAAGAAATAGGTAATGAGAGAAGGAAGTGATGCAAAATGGGAGAAAAAATTTAAAAGATGGTGCTCAGAAGAAGTACTGAAAAAGCCAGTAAACACCCCCAGAGTAAGGGCTTATTATTATTTTTTAATGTTTTTAAGAAACATTCTTTCCTCTGCCATCTTTTTGATAACCCTAGCTAGAATAAAAGTCACATAAGAGGTTCTCAAAGTAAAGAATTAGATGAGAAAAACCTTTCTAAGAGATAATTTTTTTAGAGTTCTCCATTTGGGATGAGAAAGGTCTTTCAGCTTCCAACTCTAATGCATGTTTTTAGATGCAGATATTTTTAGTAGGTTTACTAGAACCATTCTGTTACATTAGATCCTAAGATCGAATGTGCTCTGTGCAAACAGAATTTTTTTATAGATTCTCTTCTCTGAAATTATTCTTCTTCATTGCTGTGTCCTTCTTCTTTTCCACCAATACATTTTAGTTTGTAAAATATTAATTAGCATGCTTTAGTGACTATCTAATCATCAGTGCTAAAAACCCAAGATAGGATTTATACAATATACAAATGGGGTTTACCTTAGGCATATGCATCTCAAAAGATCATCCTAATGCTTAAAATAACACCATTTCTCACCCAGAAACCTAAAATACTAGGAAATGTATAAATTGAAAATATTAATGTTCTATATGGCCAATATTTCACAATTAAATTGGACTGTGGCCTGGAAAGGCAATTGATGGTGTCCTGTGTTTTCATAGTGACATTTATTACCTTAGTGAATTTGTCATGATACAGACCTCAGGTTTTCAGGCTTAGTTGTCCAGATTGCTTCAGCATATCGAGCATGGACTAGAACTCACATTCACTAAAGTCACAGAGATTGATGTATGTGTTTGTTTGGATCTGTTATGCACCCAAGAAAAATCCACATTTTTTTAAATCCAGTCTTGTGGGGGCAGACCTGTTGCTGGGTGGGACCTTTTGATTAGGTTATTTCCATGGAGATGTGACCCTGTCAGTTCAAGGCAGGACTCAATCTGCTTGCTGGGGTCCTTCAAGAGAGAAACATTTTGGAGGGAGCTCAGAGTCAAGAAGAGTGAGGAAAGAAAGAAAATGCCCATAGAAACATTTTGGAGAGAAGGACAAACAAATGTCACCATGTGGCTTTCCAAGTGACAGAGGAACCCTAGATGCAGCAGCCTTTCCTCTGAGAAAGTACCATCTTGTTAGTGACTTAATTTGGAAATTTTCACAGCTTTAAAATAGTAATTTGTAACTTAATAAATCCCTTTTGTAACAGCCAGTCCATTTCTGGTATACTGCATCCCAGCAGCTTTAGCAAACTGAAATGTATAAAATCAGAATGAGAACTCAAACCATCACACAGATTCTAATACATCTATTCGCATGACTATCTTCCCCTGGAAGCAGATTTCATTGAAAAGCAATTTATATTCTGATGTTCACTTGATAAGCACAGTACTAAACCAAAGCACCTTTAAGGCACTAGGTGCTAATTCTGGTCTTGTGAAAACATCTGTTATTTAAGAACATACTGTCTCTTTGCATTATGAGTATGTTTGAACAGTAACTGTCAATATATCCCTAAGCGTCTCTCTTTTCCTTGCTTCTAAGGCTAACATCTTGCTTCCAAATGATAAATCTTTCCCTGATATGTTAACATAATCAATCAAGTCACAATTTGTCTTGAAGGCTTGGGAGTCTTTCTTTCTCTTTAAGAAGATGTTGTTTATCTTTCTCTTATTCATAGTATATTGAATTAACTTTCAGCTCTATGGGCAGTCTCCATACCTTTATTTCCAAGTTCTTAAGTGTATCTTTGCTGTAATTCATTGTTGTACTCTAAAACTTTTTTTTAAAAAATGCTTATTTTTCAAAAAATATATAGAGTTTTCTACTTACCCTGTTTTAAATTAAAAAAAAAAGTACATTCCTTGAAAAGATGCTGGTCTATGTGCTTCAGAAATCAGAGACTTTGCCTGCCTGTTCATCCAATGCCCTCATCAATATCTGGCTCACAGTAGGCACTGAATTGAAATTTGTTGAATAAATTGATGTTAATATTAATTATTTTGGTGGCCACTAAAATCAACAACTTTGTCTCCCTCATGACTAATTCATACTTACTAAGGGTCAAGTGTAGTTTAATGTGTAAAGAAAATGAGACTCCCTCATGAATGTAGCCTAATGTAAACCTTTATATTAGTTTTAATAATGTATTATTTACTTAAAAGTGTCTGACAGCTTACCTCTAAAAAAAGAAAGTGATCTTAAATAACAAAGGACAGAATCAGTGCCAATTTTTTTTAACTGTGAAGAATAACATATTTATTAAAAAATAATAAATTTCAAAACACACCACAAAAATTAGTTGTAGAACCCATTTCAGAGTTTGGTATGGGTTACAATTCCATAATTTTAGGTTTTACTTCTAGTTGCTCCATGACACTGGACACTAAAATGATTCAGCCATCATATTCATTTGTTAAATCCAGTCTTCTCTGTTATAGCTCCACCATCTCCTTTGATCTTTTCCCCAATCTTTAGGGGTATTTGGGCTATGCCCATTCTAGCTTTGGCAGGTTAGAAGAGATTGTTGATAATATATGATGGGGGATGGAACTAGTTGATGTTTTGGAGAGGCTGGCCCCTCTGTGTTTTAGAAATTATTTGGTCTAGGAACCCATCTGGAGGTTGTAAGTTTCTAGAAAGTAATCATAGTGATAGAAACTTTGTTCAATTTCAGATGAAGCCTAGGTGTTCTTTAAGGTTGGCAGGAATGGTTTTGGTTGGGGTTTGGCAAACTATGATAAGTAGCAATGTCTAACTGAAGCTTGTGTACTGGTAGTCTCCACAGTAGCTGCTCAACTCTGAACACTGCCAGCCACTGACACCTTATTTGTTATAATTCTTTTCCGCCTTTTGGTCAGGAAGGCATTACTGATCCCACAGTGCTAGAGCCAGGCTCATCCTGGAGATTCATATCCTACATAGCCAGGGAGACTCTAACTCCTGGATATCATGTCCCATGAACAAGGAGGGTAATGATTTCACTTGCAGAATTGGATTTAGAGAGTATGAGGTCACATCTGAGCAACAGAAGAGGCCTCTGGAAGTAACTTTTAGATATAATCACAGGTAGGCTAAGCTTCTCCACAACATAAATAAGCTTCATAAGAGTAAACCCCAAGAGCTCGGGCTTGGCCTATTGACTTGGGAGTCCCTAATGTTTGACACAGTGTCAGGGGTTTCCCTAGTAGTAAAGTTTAATAGTTCCATACTTTTTCTCCCATCCCTCAAGGGACTTTGCCAATACTTTTTAATTATCTGCTCAACATACTCTGGGATGTATCTGGGCATTACATTGAGATACACAGAATTGTAAGCCCTCGTTTCCATTCTGGGCTTCCTGTTTGGATTGCTTAAATTATCCATCCAGACAGGTTCAGTTGATTTACGTGCTACAAATAATTTAGGTTCTGGACAAAAGAAACCCCGCTTCCTTTGGTCTGATAGAGTAGCTGAACTCTAAAATACAGACAATGCTTTCCTTAGCCGTGAATTGTGATTTACCTTAGTCCCCATCTGATCAGCTTTGTTCTTATCTCTAACTGAAACCTTATCTATTTTTCAATCTCTTTAACAGTTGTTGTGTATGGAAATGCTGACCTGAAGAAATGCAGAACTCCTAATTTGAAGCTTAAGTGTCACACATGTACCCAAAGTTCTAGGGCAAAATCAGGTTATACATTTACAGAACAGCCTTTCAAAATCTCAAAATAACAATTACAGTTTTGGACTAAATGTGTCTGTGATGAGAGCTTACAATCTGGGCCCCAATTTTCTTATAATATTTCCTAAATGAAAATGTACAATATTTGCTCTTTTGTTTCTGCCTTATTTTGCATCACATCATGTCCCACAGGTTTATTCACAATGTTACATGCCTTATGACTTTGTTTCTTTTTGCTGCAGCACAATATTTGATCATATGCATGCACCATAGTTCACCATTCTACTTCTGTCAGTCAGTGTATCCTTTCAGCCACCTCCATCCATTGAGTATCATGTGTAATCTCCAAAGTCAACATTACATGAACACTCTCAATTTAAGACAATTTTCTTTGCTTCCAAGAGAAAAATAACCGATAAACACATCCTCACCAAATAGAAAATCGAAACCTCCCCTTAACTCTTGTCCCTCCCCCCACCTTAATTACTGCTTGGTATTGCTGTGGGTGCTATTGATATCTTTTTGTTAAACACAGCTCATAGTATGCAATAGTAGTTTCCCCCTATATCCCAATGTTGCAAACTCTTTGTATAAGATTCATACCTTTGAAGTAGTTCATGCAAGAGCTTATGTATATTTTTGCATTATTGGTGGGATGTATGGCTCTATACGACCACTTTCAATCATGCTCACCTTCAGTATGGCAATATTACTTATAGACCCAGTAATAAACTACCTTCACTTATGTCCATTCTCTTAAATGTTCAACTTCATTAGCTTACCATTCACCCAACTCTTAGCTTCCATGTATCTCTAGGTTTCCTATATTCTGTATTATAAGTCTCTGAGTTTACCTTTACCATGGTCATAAAAGTGAAATCATATAGTAGGTATCCTTCTGTGTTTGGTTTATTTCACTCAGCATTATATCCTCGAAATTCATCCATCTCAACATATGCTTCAGGACATCATTTTTTCTTATTGTTGCATAATATTCCATCATATGTTTATACCTCAATTTGTTTATCCACATGTCTACTGATGGGCACTTGGATTGTGTTCATCGTTTTATGATTGTGAATAATGCTGCTATGAACATTGGTGTGAAAATGTCTATTTGTGTCACTGCTTTCTGTTCTGGGTATATTCTGAGTGGTGGTTGTTCTAGTTTGCAAGCTGCCAGAATGTAATATACCAGAACTGAATAACTTTAAAAAAAGGAAATTTATTAAGTTGCAAGTTTACAGTTCTGTTATGGTCAGGTTCATGTGTCAACTGGGCCAGGTTGTGGTGCCAATTTGTTTGGTTGGGCAAGTGCTGGCCTGTCTGTTGCTATCAGGGCATTTCATAGAATTAAATCAGGATCACATTGGCTGCATCCGTATCTAATTGCATTTGTCATCAGCCAAGGGGAGTGTCATCTGGAATGTGTGACATTTAACCTGATCACTGGAAGGCTTTTAAGGAAGATTAAAATGAGACAGTCTCTCTTCCTGCTTCAGCTGGCGAGCCTCTACTGTGGTATTCATCCAGACCCTTCATCAGAGTTGTCAGTTTCACAGTCTGCCCTATAGATTTTGGGCTCTACGTTCCCATGGTTACATGGGGCACTTTTATAAATTTTATGCCCCATGGGTATTTCCTGCTGATTCTGTTTCTCTAGAAAACCCTAAAAAATACAGCTTGGTACCAGAAGAGTGGGGTGCTGCTGTGGTTTGCAAATACAAGCATGTTGGAATGTTTTTTTAAATGAATAAGGGGAAGATTTAGGAGTTGTGTGGAGCTTGATAAGGAAGGCCTAGAATACTTTGAAAAGACTGTTGATAGAAATGTGGACTCTAAAGATATCTGTGACCAGACTCTAGACAGAAATGAGGTATGTATTATTGCAGACTGGAAGGAAGGTGATCCTTGTTCTAAAATGGCAGATAATCTGGCAAAGTTGACAAATGGCTTTGGCTGGAAGGCAGATTTTAAAAGTCATGAATTTGGATATTTAGCAGAAGAAATTTCCAAATTAAATGTGGAAAGTGCAGCCTGTTTTTCCCTCACAGCTCATAGTGAAATGTGACAGAAAAACGATAAGCTGGAAACTGAACTCTTGGATACAAAAGAAACCAGAAATTGAAGTTCTGGAAAATTCTGGGCCTCCAGAAAGGGAGACCCAGAGAATAGTGCCCCATGTGAGGATTTACCACATGTGGAACCAGACAGCCATTTCAGAGAAAGCCAGGATTTGACATGGAGTTATCCGGGAAGGATTTATGGAAACTCCTTATGTCTGATGGGCACAATCCAAGGGTACTGCAAAGAAAGCCGACAAGAGTGTTGCAGAATCTCTTCAATGGCATGACCAGTACTCTGTTCATTCTTTTGGCTCTGTCAGTTCCGTTGGCTCTGTCAGTTTTCATGGTTCTCGTGGCTCTTTCCAAAAGGCTCCGTCTTAAAGGGTTCCAGTAAGCAACCCCAACCTGAATGGGTGGAGACACACCTCCATGGAAACCACCTAATCAAAAGTTACCAGCCATTATTGAATGGATCACAGCTCCATGAGAACAATCAGAAAGGTCCCAGCCAGCAATATTGAATGAGAATTAAAGGACATGGTTTTTCTGGGGTACACAGCAGATTCAAATCAGTACAGTGGTATTGCTGGGTCATAGCGCAACTCAATATTTAGCTTTCTAAGGAATTGCCAGACTGTCTTTCATAGCAGCTGTACCTTATACGTTCCCAATAGCAGTGCATAAGTATCCCAATTTCTCCACATCATCTCCAACATTTGTAGGATCCTGCTTCTTTAACAGCAGCCATTCATTTCTCTAAAATTATTCTGTAAATTATTTAATCCCCTAATTTAATTTCATTATGTTTAGTTTATTTGACTAATCCAGATTTAAGGTTCTTGAATGTAAGAATAATGTCATTGTTTCTTATTTTTTAAAAGTGCCATAGTTCCAAATTTATTACTAAGGACACAGAGTATTGCCAATAATACTTTCCTATTTAACTGATTCTTTGTTTCTAACATAACTTTTTTCTGCAGGATTTTAACTATGTGTCCTTTGTAATAATAAAAGTAACTGATTTCTGCATCCTATTTTAGGGAAACCATATGTCCCAATAGGAGGGCATGAATTTACTACAGAACATATTGGAATATTCTCCTACTCTGTTTTGAATTTTGGTGTGGCCTGAGTCCATTATATTATCTTGACACCACCCTATGCTTTACAAAACCAGTCAAGACATCTATGTAAATGTGTGTGTGTGTGTAGAGAAATATATAGATGCAGAGACATATATATAGTTATAGATTTCTATGTACTATGTGTTTTGGATTATATTCTCATGCATTCTCTCTGTCTTCTCTGCCTCTCCTCTCCTGTCACAAATAAAATGATGGATACAGGAAAAATCAAAATGTGTGAACTGTTCTAATCTTTCAAATACAAAAACAATGGCAGAAAGCTGTCTGTGATAGGTTGATAAAGCATATCTTACTCTTTTAGATTAATCTCTTCAGTCAAAGAGCATTTTTCCTTTCTTTTTATTTTCATTTCTTGCAATATTCTTCAATATTTAGGATCCTCAGTTTGTCAACTACAATTAGATTTTTTTGGTTGGAGACTCTCTAATTACAAGGCATATATAAAATGCATCAAGAACTGGATGGCAGGCCTGAGTGTTAATTGACCATCTTAAAAGACATTGGCAATATATTCTATTGGATGGGTATGATTCTTTCCTGAAGATCTATTGCAGCACCTGGTAGTATGTATATGAGGTATGTTGCAGTTGATTATCTTTGATGTCATGAGAAATGTACTGTTACTCTGAAATGAATGTCTATTTCTAAGTAAGCACACAGACACAAACACATGCCTAAACAAATTTGATAAATTGTGAGCTGTTGTGTGGTCTCTTAATTCACTTATTGAGGGTAGACTAACTCTGCATATAGAATAACAATTACATTTTTCTAAGGTAGTTTTGTTAAGCCACCGACACATTCTTTTCATAGTTCTGATCTGAGGACAATCTGTTTCATAATTACCATTAGAGAAATATATTGAAAAAATGAATTAAAGATATAGTATTTAATAATTAGATTAGATGAAAACGCTGTTAAATGACAGCCTGGATGAGCATTTTTCCATATTCTCCTGAGTTTGCCAGAAAATGAGGATGAACCATAGAGTAATGGCAAAGGAGACAATTATGGCTCTTTTTGATTATGTGACATCTTTTGTCCTGGAGTATATAATTAAGAATAAGAATGAAGAGTGAGTATGGAAAAATTGTGCTGCTGAAACCAACTTTTGGTCAGATGACTACAACTGCAAGACAACAGCAAACACTGCTCCACTGTGTTTCACATATAAACTGACCATGCTTATGACAATGTGTTTTGAAATATAGTTTTCTCATAAAAAAAAGTCAAACTTCTAAAAATTGAAAATGTTATCCTATTTGGAAGGAAATTTCTACTTGATGCTTTAAAAATGAAGGTATTTATAATCTGTTAGAATTTTCTATTTAACATATCTGCTAATATTCCCTTTGCATCTCATGGGCAAAACAGCATATATTTTTGGTTGATTTCAAATATTTTATAAGGCTAACTATATGCAAAATGCAAATATAATTGAAATTTTGCTTGCAATAAAATCTTATGCATTTAAAATTGCTTTTTAAGAATAATTTGCTGTGATTTTTTTCAAAGACATTTAAAATGTATTTTCTTATAAACTTATTGTGACATTTTAGAGCATGCTGTAAATGTAAAGTCATATATATATTTATTTGGTCATATATATAATGATCGTATTGAGTCCAGGTCTTTGTTTGTTTATTTTTAACTAAGGAAGTTACAGATTCACAGAAACAATCATAAAGAAAATATGAAGTTCAACATAGACTCCTTGTCCCCCCTTATTAAATCTTTGCATTAGTGTGATAGCTTTGTTCCAGTTGATGAAAGAATATTATGATAATTGTACAATTAACTCTAG
Organism: Tamandua tetradactyla; assembly: GCF_023851605.1. Classification (NCBI taxonomy): domain Eukaryota; kingdom Metazoa; phylum Chordata; class Mammalia; order Pilosa; family Myrmecophagidae; genus Tamandua; species Tamandua tetradactyla. Next base: position 42,832,521 of record NC_135336.1, read on the forward strand.
TCCATAGTTTACATTAGAGTTTGCGTTTGTTTAAAATTTTTATTCTAGTAACGTATACAACCTAAATCTTGCCTTTTAATCACCTTCAGAAGTATAATTTGATGTTGTTAAATACATTCACAATGCTGTATTACCATCAACACTGTCCACACCAAATCTTTTCCTCAACCCAAACAAAAGTTCTGTATGAATTAAGCACTAACTCCCCATTCCCTAGCCCACCTTAGTCCCTGGTAATCTGGTAGCCAGTATTCTAGTATATTCTATAGTTTCAGACACTACATATTTGCTTGTTCTAATTATTTCATATCAATGATATTAAACAATATTTGTCCTTTTGTATGTGGCTTACTTTATTCAACATCATGTCTTCAAGATTTGTCCATGATGTTGCATATATCAGAACTTCATTCCTTTTTACAGCTGGATAATAATCCACTATATGACATTATATAAGACAATTTGCTTGTTCATTCATCTGTTGATGGACACTTGAGCTGCTTACATCTTTGGGCAATTGTGAGAATGCAGCTGTGCACATTGGTGTGCAAATTTTAAGTGCTTCTTTCAGTTCTTTTGGGAAAATAAGTAGAAGAGGATGGATGGATCATGTGGTAATTTGATAGTTAACTTTCTGACTAATTACTGATTTTCCATAGCAGCTGCATCATTTTACATGCACACCAACAATGAACAAGTGTTCTTCTTACTCCACATCCTTCCCAACAATTATTTCTTTCCATCTTTTTAAAAATAACCATTCTAGTAGTTGTGAAATGAAATTTCATTGTGATTTTGATGTGCATTTCCTTAATGTCTGATGTTGAGCATTTTTCATGTGCTTTTCCGCCATTTTTATATCTTCTTTGGAGAAATGTCTACTTAAGCCTTTTGCACATTTTTTAATCGGGTTGTCTTTTTGTTGTCGAGTTGTAGGATTAATTTATATATTCTGATTACTAACCCTTTATTGGAGATGAGATTTCCAAATATTTTCTCCCATTATGTACATTGTCTTTTTATTTTCATTATAAAGTCCTTTGATGCATGAAAGCTTTTAATTTTGATGAGCTTCTATTTCTCTCTTTTTCTTTTGTTCCTTGTGTTTTGGGTGTAAAGTCCGAGAAAGCATTGCTTATTGTTAGGTCCTGAGGTTGCTTTCCTATTTTTTTTTTTAATGTCTTACAGATTTGGTTCTTATATTTAGGTCTTTGATCCATTTTCAATCATTTTTTTTTAGATGGTACTGAGGTAAGGGTGCACTTTCATTCTTTTGCCTATGGACATCCAGTTTTCTCAGTATCATTTGTTGAAACGACTATTGTTTTCCAGTTGAGTGGATCTGTCCCCCTTGTCAAATATCAATAAGCCATAGATGTAAGCATTTATTTCCGAACTATAATTCAGTTGTACTGGTCTATGTGTCTTTCTCTGTGCCCTTACCATACAGTTTTGATGGCTGTGTCTTTATAATAAGTTATAAAATGAGAACTGTGAGCCCTTTGACTTTGTTTTTCTTTTTTAAGGTGGTTTTGGTATTCAAGACTCCTTATGCTTTCTATAAATTTAATATTTTTTTTTCCATTCGTTCAAAGAAGGCTGTTGGAATTTTGATGGAGATTGTGTTGAATCTGTAAATCACTTTGGGTAGAATTGACAGGTTATTAACATTTAGTGTTCCAAACCATGAACAGAGAATATCCTTCTATTTACTTTGGTCTTTGATACCTTTCATTAATTTTCTTTTCAGTTTTCCATAAATAAATCCTTTACATCCTTAAATTTATTTCCAGGTAATTGATTCTTTTGATGTGATTGTATATGGAATTAAAAAAAAAATCCTTTTGGCAGTGTGCAAGTAGTTCAGTGGTAGATTTCTCACCTGCCATGTGAGAGACCCAGGTTTGATTCCCAGCCCATGTACTTCCCAGAAAACAAAAAAACCAACAAAACAAACAACAATTCAACAAATGGTGCTGCAATAACAGGATACTCGCAAAGAAAATGAATGAAATGTAAGCCCCACCATACAGCATACAAAAAAAATGTCCCTTTAGATTGTTCCTTAGTAGTACATATAAGCACTACTGATTTCTGCATTTCAATCTAGTACCCTGCCACTTTGCTGAATTCATTCATTAAATCTAATAGCTTCATTGTAGTTTTTCAGGACTTTCTCTATATAGTATTATCATCTGCACATAGGGGACGTTTTACTTTCTTCTTTCCGGTTTGGAAGCTTTTTTATTTATTTTACTTAGATAAATGCTTCTGACTACAACTTCCTTTATAATTGTGACTAACAGTGGTGACATTGGGCATTTTTGTCTTGTTCTCAACCTTAGAGGAAAAGCTTTCAGTCTTTCACCATTGAGTATACTGTTTACTTTGGATTTTTTTTTTTATTCCTCTTGTCATTTCAGGGAGTTTATTTCTATTCCTAGTTTTCTATGTGCTTTTTTATTAAGAAGTACTGTACTTCATTAAATGATTTTTTTTTATCAACTGGAATGATTGTTTGTTTCTTCATATTTCATTCTATTGAAAAGGTGTTTTGCATAAATTTTTCTTATATTGAACCATCCTTGTCTACCAAGGATAAATCCTATTTGTTCATCATGTGAAAGTACTTTGATATATTTGTGAGGATTTTTGCACCTATATTCATGAAGAATATGATCTGTACTTTTCTTTTCTTGTGGTATCTGTATCTGGATTTGGTAATAGGGTGATGTTGGCTTCATAGAATGAGTTAGGCAGTATTGCCTCAGCTTCCTTTTTTGGAGTAGAGTTTGAGCAAAAGTGGTACTAATTCTTCTTGGAATGTTTGGTAAAATTCCTATGTGAAACTATCTGATCCTGGGCTTTTCTTTGCTGCAAGATTATTAGTTACTGATTCAATCTCTTTTGGTAACTGGTCTGTTGGGATTCTCTATTTCTTCTTGAGTCAGTGCAGGTGGTTTGGCTGTTTCTAGGAATTTTTTCATTTCATTTAAGTTATCTAATTTGCTATTAGACAGTTTTTTATAATATCTTCTTATAATTCTTTTCTGCAGTTTCTAATAATGTGTCTGATTTAATTTGTATCCTCTCCTTTTTTTCTTTGTCTCTTTAGCTTAAAGTTTCTTGATTTTACTGATCTTTTTAAAGAATTTTAAAAATCCTTTAAAATTTTGGCTTAATTGGCTTATTGATCATTATTTTTTATTATCAATTTCATTTCTGTTTATCTCCACTCTAATCTTTGTTATTTCCTTTCTTCTGCTCTTTCTGGGCTTCTTTACCTCCTCTCTTTCTGGTTTCTCCAGTTGTGAGGTTAGGTCTCTGAATGGAGAACTCTCTTCTTTTTTAATGTAAGCATTTCGAGCTGTACAATTCTCTCTCAGGGCTGATTTAGCGGCATCTAATAAGTTTTTGTATATTGTGCTTTTGGACCCGTCTGCTTTAAGACATTTTCTAATTTTCATTGTCATTTAGTCTTTGACCCACTGGTTGTTTAAGAATATATTGTTTGATTTATGTGTGTTTGTGAATTTCCCCTTTTTCCCTGTTATTAATTTCTAATCCATTCCATTGTGGTTGTAGAAGAAGTATTTTATGATTTCAATATTTTTTAATTTATTGAGACTTGCTTTGTGATCTATCAGAGTCTATCCTGGAGAATAATCCATACGTACTAGATGAAAATGTCTATTATGTCCATTTCTGAGTCAAGTGTTTTATAGATGTTTGTTGGGTCTAGTTGGTTCACAGCATTATTCAAGTCTTATGTGTCCTTATTGATCCTCTGTTTAGATGTTCTATCCATTATTTAATGATAAATTAAAATCTCTTACTACTAATGTAGAACCATCTATTTCCCATCAAATATGTGAATATTTGTTTCATGTAGTTTGATTTTCTGCCATAGGTGCATTTATACTTATAAATGTTAGCTCCATGTGTTGAATTGACCCCTTTATCAGTATATGGTGCCTTTCTTTGACTCTCATGGCAGTTTTGATTTAAAGTCTATTTTACCTGATACTAATGTAATTACTCCAGCTCCCTTTTTTACTATTTGCTTGGTGCATTTTCTTCAATTTTTAAACTTTCAACCTAGCATTGTTTATGAAATTAAGAGGAGTCTCCTATATATAGACTATAGTTGAGTCATGCTTTCATACATAATTTGCCAATTTCTGACTTTTGACTTGAGAGTTTAATCAATTTATGTTTAAAGTAATTACTAATAATTTAGGACTTTCTTCTGCCATTTGCTCTTTGGTCTTTGTCTTATACTCTTTCTGTTCCTCAGTTCTTCCATTAATGTCTACTTTCACATTTATTTATTATAAAATGAAAAAGAATTATACCTTTTTTATAACTTTTCTTTTTATATTTTCATATGTCTTCTTTGTGATTACCATAAGGTGGTAATTTCGCATCCTAAAACTATTGCAATCACATTTGATTTCATCAAGCTTAACTTCAGTAGCATATACATATATGTATATATATGTATGTATGTTTGTATGTCATTTACATATCCTTCCATTCCCCAACTTTTGTTGTATTTGTTACATCTTATGTCTTCATATATTCTGTGTCAAACCAGTTGCTTTATCAGGTTTTTATGCATTTTGTTGTAGAAACTATAAGAAATAAAACGTGTTGTTACATAACAGAAAGTACTATACAATACTACTAGCATTTATAACTATTCATATAGGTACCTTTACCAGAGTTCTGTATTTCTTTATGCTGCTTCTTTCTACTCTCTGATGTCCTTTTCTTTCAGTCTGAAGAACTCCTTTTATCAATAATAGTAGGGCATGTCTAGTGATTATGAACTCCCTCAGTGTTTGTTTATCTGGGGATGTCTTTATCTCACCCTCATTTTTGAAGTCTGTCTCATCAAGCATAAAATTCTTGGTTAGCAAATTGTGCTTTTTCAGTGTTTTATATATTTCATCCCACTGCTTTCTTGCTACTATGGTTCCTGATGAGAAATTGGAACTTAATCTTATTGAGAATCCCTTGTACATGCTATGTTGCTTTTCTTCTGCAGCTTTCAGAACTCTCTCCTTGTCTTTCATATTCAACCGTTTAAATGTTATGTATCTGTACATGTTTCTCCTATTGCTTATCATGTTTGTGTTGACTAGGCTTCTTGATTGCACATTTTCATGTCTTTTGTTAAATTTGGAAACTTTCTAACATTCTTTATTTAAATATTCCTTTGGCCTCTCTCTCTCTCTTTATTCTCCTCAGAGATTTCTCATAATTCATATAGTGGTAGGTTTGATATTGTCCTACATTTCTCTTAGTCTCTGTTTGCTTTTTAAATTGTTGTTTCTTTCTGTTTCTCAACCTGAATCATTTCAATTGCCCTCTCTCAAATTCACTGATTCTTCTGCCAGATCCAATAGAATTTTGAAAACCTTGAGGGGATTTTTCATTTCCATTATTATGGTCTTAACTCCGGTATTTCTATTGGATTCCTTTTTCAAATTTCTATCCCTTTGCGGATATTCTCATATTGCTCATTCATTGTTTTCCTGATAGTCTTTATTTATTTTCTTTCCCTTCCTTTACCTCCTTGAGTATACTGAAGATCAGTTTTTAAAAGTCTTTATCTTGTAGGTCTAAAGTTTTGTATTTTTATTGATTAATAGTTTCTGGATTTTGATCTTGTTTCTTTCGATGGCCTGTTATTTCTTATTTATTTGTATGACTTTTTATTCTTTTGAATGTTTTATATCTGAATACTTTTATCCCCTTTCATTTTTTTTTTCCCCCATGGGAAGACACTGAGAAATGAACCCAGGTCTCTGGCATGGCAGGCAAGAACTCTGCTTGCTAAGCCACTGTGGCCCACCCCCACCCCTTTAATTTTTTAACGCCATCTTATTGAGATATATTCACATAGCATATTATTATACAAAGTATATAATCAGTTTCCCAGTATCATCACATAGCTGTGCATTCATCACCACAATCTATTTTAGAACATTTTTATTATTCCAAAAAAATAAAAAGAACACCCCAAACATCCCATACCCTTTATATTCCCACTTATTGTTAAGTTGTATCTGCTTTTACTCAAATGTCCACACAGTGGATAAAGGTAGTATCGATCACAAGGTCTTCATAATCAAACAGTCACACCATACAAGTTATATAGTTATGCACACATCTCTAAGGATCAAGGCTACTGAATTATAGTTCAATAGTTTCGGGTATTTCCTTCTAGCTAGTCTAATACACTAGAAACTAAAAATAAGAATAACCTCCAGATTATTCATAAGAATAACCTCCAGAATAATCTCTCAACTGTATTTGAAACCTCAGCCCCTGAGACTTTATTTTTTTTCATTTCTTCTATCCCTTTTTGTCAAGAAGGCATTGCTAATCCCATGATACAAACCCGGGCTCATCCCCAGGAGTAATGTTCCAGATTCCCAGGGAGATTTACACTCCTGGGAGTCATGTCCCATATAAGGGACAGAATAGTGATTTCATTTGCAGAATTGGCTTAGAGAGAGAACCACATCTGAGCAAAAAAAAAAAAAGAAAAAGAAAAAAAAGAGGTTCTCTGAGGGTCACTCAGGCATAATTATAAATAGGTTTAGTTTCTTCTTTGCAGAGATAAGTTTCATAAGGGCAAGCCCCAAGGTCAAGAACCTGGCTTATTAACTTGGGAATCCATAATGCTTGAGAAAATATCCCCATGTGGAAAAATTTAATAGTTCCACATTTTTCTCCAGTCCTTCAATAGGATTTGCAAATACTTCTTTATTTTCTGCCCAAATTACTCTAGGATATATTGAGGTACATGGACAAAATAACAAGATTTCATTCCTTATTGAAGTTTTCATGCAATTATGAATAAACTTGCCATGTAAGTTGAATTAGATTGTGTGCTACAGAAAATATAAATCTTGTACCAAATAAACAGCTTTTCCTTTGGCCTCACACAGAAGTTGAAGTTTTAAAATACAGTCAACATCATCCTTTCCCTTGTTTACTGATTTGCCTTAGTTCTAACAAGATCATCTTCATTTGTATCTTTAATTGAATTCTGATCTCTTTTTCAGCTTTTTAAAAATAGTTACTGTATGTTGTAATGCTGACTTTCAGAGCTGCAGAACTCTGGTGATTAAATGTACAAATGTAAGGAAGTTTTTAATGAAGAAGAACAAATGAATATCAATATGGCAAGGCGTTCAAACAGATACTCAAAGTTCCAGGGGAAAACCAGGTTATCCACAAAGAACTCAGCATTTCAGAATTTAGAATTAACATTTAAAACTCAGGAATAAATGTGACTGCTAAAATATCTTACAATCTAGAACCTTTACAATAAGTCTTCTTGAACATCTGTACTCCTTAATTACCAATTGCCCAATCAATTCCCACATTCTATCCCCTGACAACCTATGCTCTCAAATTCAAATCTCAGAGCTTGCAGAATATAGTTAGTCCATATTAATGAGGTCTTACAGTATTTGTCATTTCCTTTCTGGATTATTTCATTCAACATAATTCCTTCAAGATTCATTCACCTAGTTGCCTGCCTCATAATTTCATTCCTTCTTGCAGCTACTCAATATTCCACTGTATATATATACCATAGTTTGCTCTTCTGTTTATTAGTCAATGTTCCCTTAGGCCACCTCCATCCATTGCCAATAGTGAATACCACTGCCTTAAACACCAATGGGCAAATGTGAATTCGTGAATATGCTTTCAGTTCTTCCAAGTATATACTTAATAACAGGGTTGCAGGAACATATGGCAACCCTATACTTACCCTCCTGTGGAAACATTATACTGTTCTCCAGAGAGGTTGCATCATTCTACTTCCCTACCAGCAGTGAAGAGGTACATCTCTCTCTCCATATTTTCTTCAGTACTTGTATCCTTCTGTTTACTTTTAAGTAAATCTATCCAAACAAAACAGTCAATAGCTCCCAGTATAATCACATGGTTATGCATTCACCATCACAATCTACATGAAAATATATCCATGTCTTTTGCAAAGAAAGAAGAAAAGGAAAAAAAAATGAAGAATAAAAAAAAAATAAATAAATGGAGAAACAACAACAACCAGAATCACCTACCCTTCCCTATCCCCCCTCATACTGATATTTAGCTTTAGTATATTGCCTTTGTCACAATTAATGGAAGCATATTACAATGTTAGTATTAACTATAGTCCCTAGTTTGCATTGATTATATTTTTTCCAGATACTATCCTATTTTGAACACCTTGCCATATTGATATTCATTTGTTCTTCTTCATTTAAAAACTTCCTTACATTTGTACATTTAATCACCATCATTGTCTATTTCAAGTTTTGCTAAATTATAGAGTTTTTATCCTCTATCTTTTCATCCCTTATCTTTTCTTCTGGTGTTTAACCCATAAACATTTAATATTATTACTGCAAAGGCAGTACTTTCTTCTACATTTTGTCTTTCAGATTTGATATGTCATATCTTATTTTTTTCTTTCTCTTTTTAGCCTTACCAGTAGTTTTCATTTCTACACTCTTTTCCAAACCTCTCTCTCCTGTCTTCTCCTATCTATCTGTAGTGTTCCCCCCTCCTTTTTTTTTTTGCATGGGCAGGCATCAAGAATTGAACCCAGATCTCCAACATGGCAGGCAAGAATTCTTCCACAGAGCCACCACCACACCACCCAGTGTTCCCTTTTAGTATTTCTTGTAAAGCAGGTATCTTGTTCACAGACTCTCTCAGTGTCTGTTTGTATGAAAATCTTTTAAACTCTCCCTTATTTTTGGAGGACTTTTTTGAAGTTTTGCCAGATATAGGGTTCTTGGTTGGCAGTTTTCCTCTGTCACCTTCTCACTTCCATGTTCTTTTTCCTGAGAAATCTGCAGACAGTTTTATTAAGCTTCCCTTGTATTTGATGAATTGCTTTTCTCTTGATGTTTTCAGAATTCTTTCTGTTCTTTAGCATTTGACAGTCTGATTAGTCTTGGAGTAGGTCTATTTGGTTCTATTCTGTTTGGGAAATGCTGCACTTCCTGGACCTGTAATTTTATGTCTTTCATTAGATTTGGGAGATTTTAAATGATTATTTCCTCCATTATTCTTTCTGCCCCTTTCCCTTCTCTTCTCTTTCTGTGACACCCATAGCACATATATTTGTGAGTTCATGTTGTGATTCAATTCCTTGAGACCTTGCTCATAGTTTTCCATTATTTTCCCTATCTTTTCTTTTGTATGTAGCATTTCAGCTGTCTTGTCCTCTAGTTCACTAATCCTTTCTTCTGCCTCTTCAAGTTGTTTCAGTTCTTGTACCTCATTTGATGTGTTAATTTGTTCCTTTGACTGGGCTTCCTAGTATGACTGATAATTTTTGCCGGTGTCTAGGCATTTGATTTCTTCTTTCAGTTTATTTTGGAGATTGTTTTCTCTTTTACCTAGAGTTTTCCTGTTCATTGGCTTTATTCTCTATCTGTTCTTTGACATTCAGGTCAGCTTATTCTAGACCTCTAACATAGCTTCTGTTTAATCAGAATTATTTAGCTCTTGTTTTTCTGTTTCTTGCCCTGCCTATATGGAACCTTTTTTGAGGAGGGTCTCCCTGATATTATCAGCCCCAATCAAATTTTCTCATAAAGGAGAGGCCCAAGTCTTAGTATCAAGTTTGCCTAGGGATAAGACCCAAGTTTCCCCAGGGATAATTATGCTGCTGTAAAGCTTCTTGACCCTGTGTTTTTCCTCATCTACTGAGCATGTGACACTTGTTAGCCCAGAGCTCTCCACCTGTGTAAAGTGGCACAGTTCCATTAATTCTCAGTGGAACCTGTCCCTGCCAGGGGTGTGGTTGAGACAGAGGCTGAGGTAGAAGGAGGGCTTAGCTGTTTCTGTTTTTAAGTCCCTGGGGTCTGAATTCACTAAGAGCTACCACTTGTGCTTGGCCCTGCCCTCCATTTTTCTTGGGGAAGATTCACCCTTTTGAGAATTATCTCCTTCACCTGACTATCTACTTTTACTCTCAGACATACCTTAATTCCACCCTTGTCTGGGTCAGTAATGACAAATGAAAATGCTTGAGGCTCTATTAAGTGGGCTGCTAAGATAAACCAAATTTATTTTCAGAGTCAGACCTCCATCACTTGGATTCATCATTTTAGGGCCAGAGTTGGTACCTGTTTCTTGTGTCATAACCTTTTTCAAGTATTCTGAGCTCAGCCAACTCCAAAATCCTCTGTTTTTAGTTTTAATCTTTTGTTTATTTCCAATATCCCTACCTCCTTTCTTCTGGGAGGGACCTCAGGGTTTCTTCCATGCTTGCTCTGGTTTTATCTGTATTTGGAGTTTGTATACAGAAATCTGAATTTTTTAATTAGCACCACAATTGACTTGGTTGAGCTTCCTTCCCTTGATCCTAGTGTAGACTGATTCTTTTTCCCATGGGTAAGTGTCTCTAAAACAGCCTGCCATGCCAGTGAGGGAGGAGCTCCAGCCTCCACAGTCTGGAAGACTTGCTTATGGCTTTACACCCTTTATGGTTTACACCTTTATGGTTTTATCTTGGTCCTTTGACCCATTCCAGACTGGTATACAAGGTGTGTCTGGTCACAGATGTTTCTCAAATAGTTGTTCCAGAGAGTTCTTGGCTATTTACTAGCTGCCTTAGATAACTAACTAAATTCCACATTTCCCTATGCTGCTATCTTGGCCCATATTCTGCCTTGCTCTCTTTTGTTGTACAGGGTACATGTTAGTATTTTATAAGGCTAACTCTGTTATAAAGTTGCTGAATTGTCTTTTCCTTAAGTTTTTATCCAGATTGTGATATGGCAGGAATTTCCTAGAGTGCCAGAAACTAACGTAAACAAATCAATGCAAAAGTAGCTTTCACAGGCTGTAATTGGCTCTGTGCAGGATGCTGTTCTGCCAGAAAATCAGCACAAGGCAAATGTGAAGAGCAGGGTCCTCTCTGTCTTTTCTAAGCTTCCATGCCGTTTTGGGCTTGTGCATGCTCATGGCCTTAGAAATGCCCCCATCAGAAGAATTCAAATGTCCTCTCTACTCCCTATAAATTACACATTCCATCCTTCTTGCCCTGGGCTCTTTATTGTATGATTTAAAGCAAATAATCTTTTGCCCCAGGCCTCTTTGACTTAAATGGTATTACACTGCTTTAGCTATCTCCAAGAAGCTTCTTCCTGCAGTATAAGTTCTGGGAGGGTAAGTCTACAATGTATATAATCATTCAGGTTGATACCTGACAGATTGGCATCAACATGCAGACTCCCCAGTATGCACATTGGGGTTACTCAACATCCTCCATACCTGGGCCATGGTGTCGCTATGGGAACACAGACTGTCTGCACTCTGTGTCATACAGAGCAAAGGTGAGGGGCTAGCAAGGACACCATGAGCTTCTCCTATTATTCCTAAAGTTGCATTTTATTGATTTAGCACTCAGTTACTGCAACATTTTAACTCTTTTCTTGAGCTTTGAGGAAGATGGCTTTGACAATTATCTGCTAACTGGTCTAGATTCTGTGAGGCCACAGCACCACAGATCACCTTACACTGCCATCTTGGTTGATTAGAAGCCACCATGTTCTTTTTTAAGTTCTTTTTTAAGAATAAGAGAGAAGTAGTGTAGTTGTTGTAGTAACCACACCCTTCTTCACCCTTTTGTGCTGTGCAGCAGGTGAATACACCTCTATTTTGAAGCAGTAAAAATCTTCCACTAAAGGAGATAAAATTGAAAAAATTTTTAAATTTCTGTCACTCTTGCAGATAGAACATATATATGTGCATATATCTATATCTATATCTATATCTATCTGTTATCTATCTATATCTTACGCCCATAAATCAGATAAGATTCCCAAGACATTGAATTAGAATACCACAAATAGCCATTTAGGCAATGGGTAGCAATAGTGCTTCCCTACACAACTGAGTTCTAGAAGCATCAGTGACATTATTTACAGGGACAGCTGCCAATGCCATTGTGAGTTAAATCAGCAGGGCAAGCTAATTTGTCTCTCCCCATTGTGCACTGGTGAAAACTTCACCAAATAAATATCCATGATTTGGGCACTGAGAGAAAAATCTGAATGGCCTCAATGACTCACTCCGTACTCTTTCAGTGACTTAGCAGAAAGTTGGCTCAGCTAAACTGAGGTTATTTGTGGAGAGGCAAGGCCTTTGGCTGATGTCAACATTACTGACATGCAAGGCTATTCCCAGGGTCTTGGTTTGAAGACCTTGATATAGGAGTGCAGAGTCCTTTGTGTTGCCTTTCAGCTTGGAGATTGCTTATTCTATTTGCTATTTAGAAAAACTAGGTGCCCCTGTCCCTCTTTGCTATACACTGCACTTGCCATGTGGTGGGGTTTATACTCATCCTGGGGGCCTTAGTCAGATGTCCAGTTGCTGGTCAAGGAGGACCATCTCTTCTGGAATCTTGTCTATGGTACATTCATAGCATTAATGCCCAGGCTATTCTGTGAAATAATGACAGTTCACATGATTGTGCATTATCTACTACTTTGACATTTTTTTCCCCCAATGTTCCCTATATTACTCCTGTATTGAATGTCACTAGTGATGTGTATCTGTGATCTCTGCGAAGGTAGCAACAAAATTTGAAGTTAACAAAACTTAGAAAAAGGAAAAGAAAATAAGAAAAAGGAAGAGAAAGGAAAAGAAAATGAAAGGAAAAGAGAAAGGAAAGAAGAGGAAAACAAACAGGTCCCTCTTATAGGTGAGGTGACCAAGAAAGGAATTACTAAAGTGAAAAGATACTCAACTTAGAAAGCAAGTAGAAATTGTAAAACTAATAAATAAATCAGCTGTTTCATGGATAAAGTCAACAAAAAAGATAAACTGTGACCTAATTAAAGAGAAAGAAAAGAAATCATAGATATACAAAATAAAAAATGTCAAGGAGGAAATAACCCTCTAAGTTGAAGAATTTTTTTAAAAATATAAAAGATTTCTCTGCACATACAGCTATGCAAACACAGTTGAAAACTTTAGGAAAATGGAAATTTTGTCAGTAAAAGGCAATTTTGCCAAACAAGTGCATTAAAGATTAGAAGTTAAAACAAACAATTATCATAAAATAATTAAAATTTTATATGCACTCCTTCAAATCAAGCCCAAATAGTATCATATAGATGCAAAAATTTCATAGGTATTCTACGAACAATAAAACTAAATTCCAGTTTCATTTATTGATATTATTGAAAAAAAATCAAAATATCAGTTAATAGAATTAAATTTACTTTCAAATATGGCCCCTATGGTCATGTAAGGTACATTTGTAAATATAAATGTGATTTAATATTTAGAAATCTGCCAATTAATGGGTCACATAAATAAGTGTAAGCAAGAATACAATATATGATTTTCTTTATGTACATTGAAAAAACATTGAAGAAATCCAATATCCATTATTCATGATGAAAAATTCTGAAAAATTGAATAGTTAATATATATTGATATATATTACCTTAATATCAAAAAGCATATCTAAGCTGAAAACTAACACTGTACTTTAAAGAGAAAAAAAGGGATTTATGTGAAACAAGAACAAGGTAAGTATATCCACCACTGCCACAATTATTTATGATTGGTTGGAGGTAATAGGCATCACAATTAGACAAAAGAAACTTAATAGAGGAACAAAAATTTGAAAGGCAAGTATAACTATCTGTTTTGCAATTGATTATACTTTACAAATGGGAGACACCAAAGAATGAACAAAGGCTTTCTTAAAGAAACATAATTTAACCCATTAGCAGGTTCTGCAAAATAAGAAAATTGAGCTTATATATATATAATGACTAGAGAAAGAAAATGAAAGAGAGCTCATTTATCATAGCCTATACACACATGCATATATATTTCTATTTCTATCCCATATATATCATGATCTGTTTATCTAGTCTAAAACCTATGTATTTGTAAAACCTAAGTAAGAAATATTTTCAAAATCTTTAGATAGGCAAAAATGTAGAATTGAGCAAATGGAAAACCTTACTATGTTCATGGGAGAGGAAGATTCAATATATTGAAGATGCCAACTCATGCTTTTTAATTTATACATTAATCATGACTTCAATAAAATCCTAAAAGAAGAACAATGTAGCTGGTCTGTGCCTGCTCCACAGGTCCCTGACCCTCTTGTGACTGGGAAAAAATTAGTTGGTAAATTACTCTCCAGGGTGAGCCTTCTCCCAGAATTCATCCTCTGGCAAAAGCAGCATGAAGCAATTAAAGGATTATTATTAAAAAAAAAAAAAAACATATAGGAAAAAGAAAAACAAAGAATAGGTCAAAATTCGCAGAGAATGAAAAGAGTAAAGGAAGCATTCATCCTTTCCTTAAGGTCAAAACAATGGCACAAATAGTGTAAACATGCATTTTTACACATATTCAGGGTGATATCAAATGAATAAAGCTGAAAAAAATCTTACCAGCTACACAGAGGACATTCCAAAGGTCTAGAAAAGTTGAACCAAGTGTCAAAGAAGAGCCTGAGAGCAAAGACAATCAAAAATAAAGCCCTATGCAGGGGAGCCCTGAGTAGCTAAAACTATGTTGAGAAAGAAAAATGAAGTGGGAGATCTCACCCTGCCAGACTTTAAACATATTACCAAGCTATATGGTCAAAACATCATGGTTCTGGCATAAAGAAAGATTTACTGACCAAAGGAATCAAATTGAATATTCAGAAATAGACCCCCTTATCTACAGACAATTGATTTTTTTCAAACTATTGATTTTTGATAAGATGGTCAAGTCCACTAAATTGGGAAACGATAGCCTCTTCAACAAATGATGCTTAGAAAACTGCATATCTATAGCCAAAAGAATGACAGAGGACACTTATCTCACACATTCTACAAAAATAACTCAAAATGGATCAAAGACTTAATGTTATAGGTAAGACCACAGCATTTTTAGAAGAAAATGTAGGGAAATATCTTAAAGATCTGGTGGTAGGAGTTGGTTTCCTAGACCTTACAACCAAAGCACAAATAATGAAACAAGAAATAGAACTAAATATAATGAGCAACTTCTGAGGGTTAAAGTTGAGAACACAGGTTATCAGGAGATAGATAGATGGCAAAGAAAGGAAAATCAATGCTAAAGGAGTACAGAATTTTTTACAAGATTAGTTGTAAAGATCCAGAAATGGATAGCACATTACTGTGTCACAGTAGCACAATATTGTAAGTGTAATGCACAAAACTGAGTGTGAGTATGGTTAAAAGATGAAGGCTGGGGGCATGTATGGTACCTGAATAAAAGATAGAGGATAAAAACTGGGACGGTGTAACTTAGCAAAACCTAGCACTGGACAATGATGGTGATTAAATGTACAAATATAAGAAATACATGAGGGAGAATAAACATGTCACCATTAAAAGGTGTTAAGAACTGAAAGGAATATGGAAAAATACAATTAAAGCAAGCTAGGGTTTATAGTTAACAATAACATTGTAATATGTTTCCCCTAAGTATGACAAAGGCAGTACACCAAAGCTAAATGTTAATAAGCAGGGGATATAATCGAGGGATATGGGGTATTTTCCTTTTTATCTTCTTTATTTGCAGAAGAAATAAAAATGTTCTCATAAAGATTGTGGTGGTGAATGCATAACTATGTAATTACACAAGGTGCCATTGATTGTGAACTCAGGATGGATTGTATGGTTTGTGAATAAAACTACTTAAAAAAACACAGAAGGATATAAGTGCAGGAGAAGATGTGCAGAGAGATATAACTATTCATTATCGGTAGGGAAGTAGAATGATGCAGCCCCTCTGGAAGGCAGTGTGCTGGCTCCACAGGAGGCAAAAGATAGGATTGTTATATAATCCTGCAATCCCATTACTAGCATATACTCAAAAGAACAGGAAGCAGGGACATGAATAGGCATTTGCACACCATTGTTTATGGCAGCAAAATTCACAATTGAAAATGAATGGAGGTGACCAAGGGCACACTGACTGATCAGCAGTAAAGCAAACTGTGATGTATACATATGATGGAACATTGTGCATCTTCAGAAAGAAGTGGCATCCTTGAGGACTTCATGTATATTGGAATATGCTAGAAATGAAAGGACAAATATTGAATAGTCTCATTAATATGAACTAATTATAATAAACAAAATTTAAAAATTAAATTCAAGTGCAGAGGTTATCAGGAGATAGAAAGTGGGCAAAAATTGGGCAATCGATGCTTAAAACATATAGAATATTCAATAATTCTCATTTTAAAGGTTCCTATATTATAAGCACTTACAGCAGTCACATCTATTCCTGAGTTTTAAGTTATTGCCAAATTTTGCAATATTATGCTCTTTGTGTATAACCTGGTCATTCCCTGTAACTCTGAGTATCTGTGTGACACTTGAAACTCAAAATTAATGTTCTGCAGCTCTGAATGTCAGCCTGGCTCCATACAGCAATTGTTAAAGAAGCTTAAAATATATCATAATTCAATTAAATGTGAATGAAGCTGGTCTGGTTTAAGACTAAGGTAAATTAGAATGCAGCCTAAAGGATACTATTGTAGTATTTTAAATCATCAACTGTTGTGTGAGGCCAAAAAAAGAGCTGTCTATTTGGTACAAAATTTAAATTTTTTGTAGCATATTATCTAATTTAACCTATTTTGTCTGTTTCTTTAAACAACCTAATTACATGCAACATGATGTTATTCTGCAGAGGTTAATGTAATGCCCTGATAAATTCTTTTTATTTTGGGCAGAAAATTAATATATATATATATATATATTGCAAAGTCCCTTGAGGGACCAGAAAAAATGTGGAACCATTAAATTTTCTGACCTGGAGAATTCCTGATAATCTCTCAAGCATAAGGGACTTGAATTTATTAAGTTGAGCACTTAATCTTAAGGCTTTCTCTATGAAACTTTTGTCTGTAATGATGAAGCTAAGCCTGCTTATAATTATGCCTGTGTCACCCCCAGAGAATCTCATTTGTGCTCAGATATTTCTCCTCCCTCTAAGCAAAACTCTGCAAATAAATTCACTACCCTTCCCCCTATGTGGAGCATGACTCTCAGGGGTATAAGTATCTTTGGCAATCTGAGACATGGCTCCCAGGGAGAGCCTGGCCCTGGCATTATGGGGTTGAGAATGCCTTCTTGACCAAAAGGGGGAAAAGATGAACCAAAATAAAGTTTCAATGGTGAAGAGATTTCTACTAGAGTTGAGAGACCATTCTGGGAGTTATTCTTATGTAAGGTTTAGCCAAATATTGCCAGATGGCAATGACAGTATGCCAAGCACCAACTAACAGTATTCCTGAAAACCCTAAAAAATACCTTGGTCTCTATCTAAGATGATATGAAAGTTATACTTATTAAGTGTACCCTTTTTCAGGAACGTAAAGCCTCCAGATTGATCTTATTACAGATAATTCCTGAAACCCAGAGGTGCCAGTCTTTCCAAGAGCATCAACCAGTTTCATTCCTCTACCCTATAATGTCAGCATCCCTTTTCAGCAGGAAGAAGTTAGAATTGTCATTGCCAAGATATTCCTGAAGATTGAGAAAATTGTCAAATGAGATGGAGGAGTTGTAACTGAGACGTTAGGATTTAACAAATGATTATGAATACTGAATGATTTTATAGCTAGCTCTTATAAGTTTCTAGTGTGTTAGAATAGCCAGAAGTAAATACCTGAAATTGGTGAACTGTAATCTAGTAGCCTTGATCTTTGACCATGATTGTATAACTATATAGCTTTTATCTTGTGACCATGTGATTGCAAAAACCATATAACTGACACCCCATTTATCAAGTTTATGGGTAAATGAATGACAAAATAAAGACATGCATGAAAATAATCTCTAAGCAAGAGAGAAAAGCTGGCCTACAGAGTAAACTTGTCAAGATAGTCAGATGCCTAGTTATTAGCAAAAAATTACAAGCCCTACTAAGAAACAGGAAGATAAGACCCAGTCCAAAGAACAAATTAAACTTTGGAGGAGACACAGAATTCAGAGAACTAATCACAGATGTTCAGAAAATCTTATGAATCAATTCAAGGAGATGAAAGAAACTATGGCTAAAGAAATAAGTGATATTAAGGAGACAATGTGTGACTATGAAGAATAATTTTAAAGTATAAAAAAAAACATAAAGGAATTTATGGGAATCAAAGGCACAATAGAATATATTAAAATATACTAAAGGCATGCAGTAGCAGATTTGAAAAGGCAGAAGAATAAGTCAATTAGAAGACAAGACAGCTTAAATGTTACAAGCAGAAGAACAGATAGAGTAAAGAATGGTGAAATTGAACAAGGTCTCAGGTATTTGAATGACAGCATGTAGAATACAAAGTTATGTATCATGGGTGTTCCAGAAAGAGAAGAGAAGGAAGAATGGGCAGAAGGAATATTTGAGCAAATAATGGCTGAAAACTTCCCAAATCTTATAAATAATATACATATGCAAGAATGACAATGCATTTTGAGTAGAATAAATGCTAACTGTCCCATTCTGACATGCACACTAATCAGAATATCAAATGCCACAGATTAGAAGCAAATCCTGAAAGTTGCAAGAGAAAACCAATTTATCGCATACAAGAGAAATGCAATAAGACTAAGTGATCCATCAGAAATCATGGAGGTGAAAAATCAGAAGTATGACATATTTAAGTACAGAAAGAGGAAAAATGCTAACCAAGAGTTCTTTATCTGGCAAAATTGTCCTTCAAAACTGAAGGAGAGTTTAAGATATTCACAGATAAGCAGAAACAGAGGGTTCATCAACAAGAGAGCTGCCCCACATGAAATACTAAAAAGAGGTCTGCAGACTGAAAGGAAAAGACAGCAGAGAGAATTTTGGAAGAGAGTATGGAAATGAAGATCATCAGTAAGGTTAACTAAAAGGGTAAAAGGAGAGATAAAAATAAGATATGGAATGGAAAAGCAAAGGATAACATGATTGAAGTAAGTATTGATTTTGCAATAAGAACTTTGATGGATAAAACTCCCCAATTAAAAGACACAGATAGGCAGAATGTATGATTAACTGTATGCTGTCTACAAGAGACTTACTTAGGCTCAAAGACACAATTAGATTGAAAGTAAAAGATTTGGTTATGCAAACAATAACTAAAAAAGAGCTGAGGTAGCTATACTAAAACTAGAGAAAATATTAGACTTGAAATGCAAAACTGTTATGAGATGAAGAAAAGCAATATATTAATAAAAGGGCAATCCACCAAGAAGAAATGATAATCATAAGTATTTATGCATCTAAACAGTTGCCAAAAAAGCATGAGGGAAACACTGGTAAAACCAAAGGGAGGAATAGACACTTCTAAATAGAAGTTGGAGACATCAATACACCCCTTTTATTAATAGGTAGAACAACTAGACGGAGGATCAATAAGCAAACAGAGAACCTGAATAAAATAATAAATGAACTAGACCTAAAAGAAATATATAGAACACTGAACTCCAAAAGAGGAGCATATGCATTCTTCTCAAGTGCTCATGGATCATTTTCTAAGATAGACTATATTTTGGGTGACAAAACAAGACTTAGTAAATTTAAAAAGATAGAAATTATGCAAAACACTTTCTCTCACCATAATGGAATGAATCTGGAAATCAGTATCAAGTGGAGAATTGGATAATTCACAAATACATAGAAGTTAAATTACACATTCTTTAGAAACTTGTAGGTCAAAGAAGTTGCAAGATAAATCAGTAAATAGCTCAAGATTAATTAAAAATTGCTCATAACATATCAAAATTAATAAGGTGCAGTGAAGGGAAATGTATAGCCCTTAACATCTACATTAAAGAAGAAGAAAAAGCAAATATCGAAGATTTAAAGCATACTTGGAAGAGCTAGAAAAAAACCCCAGAAAACTAGCTCTGAAGAAGGCAGAAGGAAAGAAATAAGAGAAATTAGAGCAGAAATAAAAGAATTTAAGAATAAATAAACAAATGAGAGAATTAACATAACCAAAAGTTGGTTCATTGAGAAGATCAATACAATTGGCAAACCCTTGGCAAGACTGACAAAAAAGAAAAGAAAGGAAAAAGATCCAAATAAATAAAATCCAAAATGATAGAGGGACACTGCCATTGACCCCAGATCATAAGAGAACACTATGAACAGCTGTATGATAACAAATTCAGAATTTTTAGATCGTAATGAGCAAATTCCTAGAAACACACAATGTATGCTGATTCTACAAGAAATGGAAGATCTCAGTTGAGCAATTACAAGGAAAGAGATTGAATTAGTCATCAAAAACCTCCCTACCCCCCAAAAAAACCCAGAACCAGAAGATTTCACAGGTGAATTCTACTGACCATTCCAACAGAATTAATACTAATCTCTCTCAAACTTTTCCAAACATTTGAAGAGGAGGGACTGCTATCTAACTTATTCTGTAAAGCCAACATCATCCTAATATCAAAGCCTAATACTAAAATCTAATCTTAAATTCTAATATCAATGCCAAGAACAAAAAACAAAATAACAGACTGGTTTCTTTTATGAATACAGATGCAAAAATCCACAACAAAATACTTGCAAGTCAAATCCAACAGCGCATTAGAATTGCATACCATGATCAAGTGGGTTTATCCCAGATATGCATAGGGGTTCAACAAAAGGAAATCAACTAATGTAAAACACCACATTGTCATCTCAATTGATATGGAAAAGGCATTTGATAATACCCAGCATCCTTTCTTGAGTAACAATGCAAAAGATAAGAATAAAAGGAAAGTTCCTCAGCATAACAAAGGGCATTTATGAAAAGTCCATAGCTAACATCATATTCAATCATGAAAGACTGAAAGATTTCCCTCTAAAATTTGGAACAAGGATGTGTAATTACCACTGTTATTCAACATTATGATAGAAATTCTAACTGTATACTTAGACAAAAAAAAAAAAGGAGAAAAAACAGACATCTGAATTTGAAAGGAAGAAATATACTTTCTCTGTTTGCAAATGACATGACCTGAATATAGAAAGTCAAAGAAACTACAACAAAACTACTAGAGCTAATAAACAAGCTCATCAAAGGAGCAGCATACAAAATCAACATTCAAAAATCAGTAGTGTCTCTATACACTCGTAATGAGCAATCTGAAGAGGAAATCAAGAACAAAAATCCATTTACTATAGTAACTAATAGAATAAACATCTATGAATAAATTTTAACTAAGAATGCAAAGGACATTTATGCAGAAGTGTACAAAACACTGCTAAAAGAAGTCATAGAAGACTTACTTACAAATGGGGAGTTATTCCATGTTCATGGATTGGAAGACTAAATGTCATTAAAGGTCAATTCTCCTTAAGTTAATTTGTGAATTCAATGTAACCCTGTCTTGAAGAAATGGAAAAGAAAATTAGCATATTTATTTGGATGAGTAGGGGGCTCAGAGTAGCCAAAAACATCTTGAAACAGAAGAATGAAATTGGAGAACTCATACTTCCTGACTTTAAATCATATTACAAAGCTACAGTGATCAAAACAGCATGGTCCTGCATAAAGAAAAATTTACTGACCAAAGGAATCATATTAAGTGTTCAGAGATAGACCCTTACATCTCTGGATAATTTAATTTTAACAAGGTTGCCAAGTAAATTTCTCTGGGACAGAACAGTCTTTTCACAAATGTTGTTGGGGACCTGCCTATCATAAGAAAAAGAATGAAAGCATATCCTTAACTCATACCTTACACAAAAATTACCTCAAAATGGATCAAAGACCTAAAGAGAAGAACCAGAACTTTAAAACTTGTAAAAGAATGTAAGGAAGCATCTTCAGGATCTCATGTTAGGCAGTGGTTTCTTAGATTTTCAACCCAAACCACAAGCAATGAGAGAAAAAAATAGATCAATGGAGCCAACTCAAAACTAAACAAAAGAAAACAAAACAAAAAACTGGATGCATATAAAGGACTTTGCCAAGGAATTGAAAGGGCCACTTAATCAATTGGAGAAAATATTTGGAAACCACATATCCATTAAGGATTTAATATCCAGAATAGATTAAAAATTATGAATCAGCAATAAAAAGATAAACAATATAATTTAAAAATAGGCAAAATATTAAAATAGACCATTCTTCAAAGAGGATATACAAATGGCCAGAAGTCACAAGGAAAGATAATCATCACCACCAGCTATTAGGAAAATTCAAATCAAAACCACAATGAGAAAGAGATAATTTCATTCTCACTGGAATGGCTAGTATTAAAAAATCAGAAATTACAAGTGTTGGAGAGGATATGAAGAAATAAGAACATTCTTTTAATGCTTGTGGGAATGCAAAATGGTGAAGCCACTTTGGTAGCCAAGTTTGATGGTTCCTCAGGAAGCTAAGTTTAGAATTGCCGTATGATTCTACTACGAGTTATATACCCAGAGGAACTGAAAGTGGGGACTCATACAGACATTTGCACAGCAGTGTTCATAGCAGCATTATTCGCAATAGTCAAAAGACGGATGCAGCTGATGTGTCCATCAACTGAGAAATGGATAATTAAAATGTGCTATATGCATATATACAATGGAATATTATTCATCTGTAAGAATGAAGTCCTGATGCATGCAACAACATTGATGAACCTTGAGGATATTAGGTTGAGTGAAATGAGACCGACAAAAAAAGAATAAAGACTGTATTATTTCACTGATCTGAATTAATTATAATAAGCAAATTCAAACAGTTAAACTCTAGAATGTAGGTTACCAGGGGATTGAATGAAGATAGAGATGGGGAATAGGTGCTTAATTCATAAATAATTTCTATTTAAGTTGATTGTAAGTGTTTAGAAATGGATAGTGGTGTTGGTAGCATATTATTGTGAGTGTAATTAACAGCTGTGAATTGTGTTTGTGACTCTAGTTAAAAGGGGAAGTTTGGGTCGTGTGTGTTACTAGAAGGAAAGTTAGAAAATAAAACAGATTGTATAACACACTGAACCCTGTTGCAGATGATGGACCTTGGTTAATAATCCAAATATAAGAATTTTCTTTCATGAATTATAACAAATATAGCATTATTCAAAGATGTTAATGATAGGGTGATATATGGAAAAATATACCCAATGTGAACAATGTGCTAAAATTAACAGTAATATTCATTCATCAATTGCAGCAGATGTAACACACTAACGCAAAATGTCAACAATAATATATTTTGGAATACTATAGTTTTACAGGACTTTTCTATAAGCCTATAACTTCTCTAATTAAAAAACAATACTGACTTTGAAGAACATTATGCTAAGTGAAAGAAACCAGACACAAAGTAATACATATTGTATGGTTCCATTTATATGAAATGGAAATAAAAATAAAACTACAGAGATTGATATAGACTAGTGGCTATGTAGGGCTGGGGAAGGATAGAGGGATTGAGAGGGGACTGCTAAATAGTGTGGAGTTTTTCTATTTTTGGAGTAATGAGAATGTTCTAAAGTTGTGGCGATGAATGCACTACTCTGTGATTATACTATAAACCATTGATTGTACACTTTGGACAGATTGTCTAGTATGTGATTATACCTCAATAAAACTGCTTTAAAAGAGAAGTCATGTGGAAGGATAATTGCCAGTGAATAGTTAAGAAATAGATTGATGAATGATGAGTGCCCTTTTGCAGTTATCAGAACATGGCTCTAAAGCCAGTGGCCTGTGAAACTGACTGTGCCATCCAGAAATAGGTCCCCCAAATATGAGTTTCTAATATATAAGTAAGTTGGCATTTCAGTTTGGTGGGAAGAGGATGATTTATTTAGGATTAAAAAAAATGATAGAAGCTATCCATCTGTAAGACTGTAAAATCAGAGCCCTATTTGAATCATTTTCACAATCACTTCCAGATGGTTTAAAATTTAACCGTGAAAACAGAAAATAAATATCATGCATACTGTATGATAGGGAGTGCTGAAACCCCAAAAGTCATAAAATGAAAAAGAAAATATTTCATCTTGTGAAAATGAAAAGCTTTTGTGTGGTACAATATACCATGTGTGTCAATAAAAACGTATAGAGTTGAAAAAATGGGCACCAAGATAACAGATTAAAGATATGACATCTACAATATAAATGAGAATGTACAAACAGAAATAGCCAATGTAAAACTGACAAAACACATGAACATTGAATCACAGAAGCACAAATGGCCAAGAAACATAAAAAGTCACATAAACACAGTAAAACTGTGGAAACCGCAAGTAGAAGTATAATCAGGCATTTCTTTATAACTTTTAGATTAGAAAAAGTTTAAAATACACACTGATAGTGATGTAGGGACAGTGAAATATCATATACATTTGGGGGAAATAAAATTTTTAAATCCTCCAGTAAAACATTCTTGTAGCATTCTTTAAGGAAAAATAAAAGCTTATCCCTTCTATACAGGAACTCCAATTCCTGGGTATTTTACTTCTGGAAATAAATAAACCAGGTGATAAGGATGTTCAAGGTTATTTGTCTATTATGGCAAAAAGCTGGAATAGCATGAATTGTCAGTAACAAGGAAATGGTAAAACTAATTGTGTTGTATGCACACCAATGCTAAAATGAATTAGAACTATCACAGTTGAAAGGCTAGGGTCTCTAAGATCATGTAAAGAAAGAAAAGTAAATTGCAGAAAGTTGCATACAATATCAGCCCTTTTCATGAGGAATAAATTATAGAAAAACTTATATGGTCATATTATATGTATAAATATCTCTATTTCTAGCTATCCCTACATCTAAATTTGTATTAATATCTACACCTATGGCCTCTGATTTAACTTTGTGTGCTTCAGTTTCTTCATTGGAAAAAATAGGAATCCTTATAGTATCTATCTTGTGGGCTTGTTGTGAGAATCAAATGAGCTAAGCTTATACAACCTTAAACTTAGGCTGTTGCATAGAAGATGCTCTACTGGTGAGTATTGCTTTTTGTGCTTGCTGTTCATTTATTTCATGTTATTGATGTTACTGCATGTGAAATTCTTGCATCACTTTGACCTTTTATAAAATGTTCACAAATGGATTGTTGGGGTAGGTGACAAAACATTAAAAGAAGCTGAAACCAAACCTTTTTTGTTCATAAAACAGAGAGAATAGAAATGAAAAGTGAAACATGAATGGTAATACTTCATTACTCAAAAAATCCATAGCTGGAATTGATCCTGCTATCATAAGTCCTTGGGAATTCATGGTATTTGGAGGACAGCTTTGGCCTACCCACTGTATATAAGATGAGGATGCAAGCTTTTATTTTTTTAAATCTCAAAGATAGAATTTTTTTGAGTAACACACATACATTTACTTCATTAAGTTTATTCATTCTCTTATTTAAGAAATTTACCAAAAATTTGTTATGCTCAGATACTATGCTAAGCAGTGTGCCTACAGATATTTAATTCCTGCCTTGAAAGAACTCAGAAGTAATGGGAAATAAAAATTGAAATATAATAAAATATAACATCTTTTAATAGAGGTATTCACTCAGAAACATAGTTTCAATAAAATCAAAAAAGATCAGACCAACTTACAAGATGATATTGACATCATTATATTGCATGATTAATGTTTTGATTAGAGACTATGGGTTTACAGACCAACCATACATAATTACAGAATTCCTAAAACACCATTCAATGACTAATATCTTGCATTGGTGTGGAATATTTGTTACAACTGATGTTACATGTAAGATTTGTTACAATTGATAATAGAACTTTTTTGTAACTGTACTATTTTTTTAACATGTTATCTTTGTTACAATTGATGAAAAATTATCAAATTGGTACTATTGTCCAAGTTTACATTAGATGTATTTTTCCACATACCACCCTATTATAAACACCTTGAATTTGTGTTGCATATTTGTCATAATTCATGGAAGACCATTCTTATACTTGTGCTATAAACTGTAATGGAAGATATACAATAGTGTTCACTATATTATACAGTCCTTTGCCATATGTTTTAATTGTATTCTAAAAGTGTATATGATTTAAAGTTTCCCCTTTTATTCACATTCACCTATATAATCAGTGCTGTCAGTTACACCCACAAGAATGTGCCACCGTCTCCACCATTCATTTCCAACCCTTTACAATCAACCTAAATAGAAATTCTGTACAAAGTAAACATGAACACCCCATTCCCGAACCCAAGTATATCACCTGGTAACTTATACTCTAGATTCTAACTTTAGGATTTTTCTTATAATAATTAGTTCATATCAGTGACATCATTCAATATTTAATCTTTAGTAGTTGGCTTATTTCACGGAACATGATGTCTTCAAAGTTCATCCATACTGTAGCATGCATGAGGACTTCATCACTTTCACTTTTTATGGCTGAATATATACCTTGTATGTATATACCACATTTTATTTTCTCTTTATCTGTTGATTCTCTCCATCTGTTTGTTGTTGATTGGCTATGTGCTAAGGCTCTTCTAATGCTTGGTCTGATTTATTCTAGACCTTTAGAATAGACCATATTTATCTGAGTAGTTTTTCTCAGCCCTTCTTCATCCTTTCTTCATCTGATTCTTACCCTGCATATGTTGTATAATCTTTAAGATTCCACTTTTTGTGTAATTGTTTCCCCTCCAAGATGAAACTTTCTTTCCTTTGTTCCTTCACTGTGAATTTTGACCTGCTCTCTGTTTCTATGCAGAATTTTCTCTCCATCTCCTATTATTCAAAAAATTCTCTCCTTCACTCAGTGCCCCATATTCCTTACTCTTTTCAGTTCTGGGGTCCTCCTATCTCACAGGAGTTCAATTTAACTCACTCCCTTTCTTCCTCTGTGAGGCTTTTCTACTTCTAGTTTCTACGCTGATAGGGTATTCCACCCCAGAGCCAGATGAGGTCAGTCCAGAAAAGTGCGTCACTCCAGAAAAGTCTGTTTTGTGTTTGGGTGTTTCAATCAAGAGAAACTTTATTGAGTGTAACACTTTCCAATTTTCCCATGGCCTCTCTGTCTCCTACACCACACCCCCCTCTCCCCTGTGCTCCTAAAGGTCATTTTGAGTGCATCACTCTTCAGTGGTTAGTGATCCACCCGGGGTTTCTATAGACTTGTCCCCTTGTACCTGGATATGCATAGGGTTCTTTCCTTGCTATGTGTGAGGTGGGTAGAATCTGGACCACTGCCTCTGAGCAACTCTCCAAGCTGTGTGGGAGTGTAGGAAGAAGAGGGAATGGACTGGCATATCCGGGAGGGTAGTTTCTTAGTTGATATCTTCCTTTTTCTTAGATTTGACATTTTTGGAACCTTTCTCCAGTCTTTACCATCTCCCAGGGTTCTAAGCAAGTGGAATTTGTTTTTTCAGTCACTGAATCTCTGGAATTTATTCAGGGGATGTCTGTGTTCCCATTTTGATGACATCATTTTGCATGATTTTGATACATGCTCTTCATTGGAAAATATTTAGCAAAAAAGAAAAATAGAAAAAAAAAATTATGATCAACAAAATGAGCTAATTCTATGAAAAGTTTTGCAATAGACTTCAATAAATACTTTTTAATATCTAATAAAAGCAGGGTGATTTTTAAAAAGAAAAATAATTGTATATACATTACAGATTTAAATACCATAATGAATTCTATGAACAAGTTAGAATAACACATTAGAAAACTCAGAACATTTTATAAATCTTCAAATTACTAGGTGAAAGAGAACATATATTGAACTACCTTTGTTTTAAAAAATTAAATCGATATTTAAAAATTGCCTCTTCCCCAAGCACACACTCTTAAATTAAACAAACATGAAGAAATACAGCTGGGCCAGTTTAAATGCTACATTCACAAAACTATCTAGGAATAGATCATCTTCATGTTTTACAATTTGTTACTGAGGTTAATGGAGGTTACTTAATTCACTTCACATGGCTAATATATCCTCTATATCAAACTAGAAAAGAACACTTTAAGAAAATGAAATTATATTCCCTAATCTCACTTACAGAATTAAATACAAAAATCCTGAATAAAATATTGTCAAATAAAATATTTCTATAAGGACATAATAATTTAATTCTCAAGTATGGAAGCATTTGAATAAATATATAGTTTACATATGCATTAAACAAATAATATATGTTTATAAAGTCGACATAAGGTGTTTGATCTTTGAGAAGTTACAAAAAGGAAAAAATATTAAGAATTTTTTCACAATTTAATTAAATTAAAATTTCTAAAATCATCATAAGTAAGCTTAAAAGAAGAAAAAATATAGACAAGGAGAATATACTTTTAACACATATTAACAGTAAAAGGAAGAATATGCTTAATATGTAATAAACCATAAATCTGTAAGACAAAAAGAGGCCAAGTATTAATAGTTTAAAAATAGTCAATGAACATTTTAAACAATTTAAACAAATGTCTAATCTTAATGTAAATTAAGGAAGTGGAATGAGGTAGGATTTTAAACCCGGATGTTGGCATATGTTTAATTTAAAATTTGATTAAAAATAATGCTCAGCAAGAGTAGACAACTGTGACTCTAATAGTGAGAAATTACAGTTTCACATCCACTTTGAAGGACAGTTTAGGTATATCATTATAACTGAAAAACGCAGGTACCCTAAGAACAATAATGATAATTTTCAGAATCGTTCGTTTCTTAGAGAAATATACACACATGATGTTGTGTAAAAGTATGCTCATTATTATAATAGCTTGCGATGGTAAAATATTGGAGATGACATCAATGTGCAATTGTATTACGGAAGGCCAAAAGATAGTGGTATATGTGTACTCATGGGTTTTTTTAATGCGAAATATCTATATGTACAAACATGAAAAGATCTCTAGAACATATGGTTGAATACAAAAGGAAGTATCAGATTGATATAAATGTTATGACATATTTAATGTAAAATAAATACCCCCCCAAAGCCCTACAAAATTTGATATATGATTTGTAATCTACAATTTATGTTGTATTTGAACATATGAAATTTTCTAAAGGTTGGAGGACCTGATACCAAATTAATAGCAGTGGCTATTACCCAATATTTTCTTATTTTACTTGTATAATTAAGACATAAAAAATTTAAATCAATTTTGCATTCCATGCCCACCCCCACTATATTTTTTAAACATATACATCCCTACTCTGCCTGCATTGTAGCATTCCATATGGTTGAGACAAAATACATGCATATATTTCTTCAAAACCTATTTATTGGATATATATTGTGTGTCAGATACTATTCTTGGCACTGGGGATGAACTAGTAAAGATTGAAAGCAAGTATCCCTGTCTTCAAGTACCTTACTTTCTAATACTTAATATAAATGTGTGTGTAGAATGCGGGAATATGTGTGTGGTATATACTGAATATAAATGTGTGTGTACAATGTGTGAATATGTGTGTGGTACATGTATATCTGTAGTCTAGGCAGAGTCTATTAGCTTGGACTCCAGTCAGAGGAGCTGAATGTATTGCTAATGAATAAAATATTATAGTTTTACTTTTCCTTTTTTTAGTTTCAGCAGTTGATTTGAAAGAGAAACAAAAGAGTAAACAAGATTTTTTACATCTAGTTCTGGAAGTTTTGTTGCAGGGCTACACTACAGAAACCATTATCATTTCTAGTACTCTTGTCTTATAAAATCATTTTAATATACAGCTTTTGCAGAGAAACCTTCTTATTGAAAAATAAATTATCTCAGGTCATCTAATGCTTTTTACTTAAATACAGGTAAATAGATAGGTGTAGTTATGCATAAACACACACATATACAATGTGTATGTTGGTGTAAAACTCTATGGCTGAGAATCACTAATTTAGAGATTCTGCTTTCAAATTAATACTGAAACCAAATATGGTCATAGTAATTTCTGTAATGCTGACTACCTTATATGTTATTTTCCTAATGATAATTATGTCGCAGGTGAATATATATATATATTTTTTTTTTTACATGGGCATGCACCAGGAAACGAACCCGGGTCCTCTGGCATGGCAGGCAAGCATTCTTGGATTCTTGCCTGCTGAGCCACCGTGGCCCTCAGGTGAATATTTTAAACCCAAATACCTAGACAGGTAGGCATGTAAAATAGATAGTAAATCAATTAAGTTTTCGGACATAGAAATCTGGAGGATTCTGTTGAATAGGAAAGTACGTGTACATCCTAAAAGATCGATTTAAGTTAGTTTTATTATGATGAACTAAGCAAAACATTTCTGAAACTCAATTCATCCTCCCCACTGCTTCCATATCTTGTGATCTTTGTGTCTATAGTCTTCTTTTCCCATGGTTCTCCCTTTTCCCATTCCAGTGCAGACAGATAATCAGGACTTAGGTCTGGGTTCTTGCCTTGAGGAAGTGGCATTGCATGACAAATTTCTTTTTTACTTTTGCCTCATACAATATTACTGGAACTAAGAGGATTCAAGTTATAGTAAAAAAAAAAAAATGAACATTGAAATAAGCAAGAAAATATGATGGGGCTACATGCCCATGAATCCCATTATTTATTAAGATTTTCTGTTCAAGGGGTAGAAGGGGATGTTACGGAGAGCTGTAGGTTACATAGTAAGGAGTGTCTGTACTCCATGCCCCATGCAGAATTATCAAGTAGTAAAATGCAGTGTATTTGGACAGATATCACCTTACAGAATTTTCCATATGCCAGGTGTGAGAATGAAGCAGTAGAAACTTGTCCATGATTCCCAAGTGTGTGGCGGATGTCCTATAAATATCTAGCACTGACCCAAGCATAACCCAGAGCTCCTGAAAGATCCATCAGATTTAATGGGCTTTAAAAACAGTCATGAAGTATGTTATATTCATATATACTGATAACCTAGTGACAGATATGCCTTCAAATAATTAATTGATCCTTTTTGTACTTTCCAGAATCTAGCCACAATCATGAGGAAGGTATGTGGGTGGGGTGGGACTGTAAAATCTGAAATAAAGGTTTCCTGGAAGCCTCCCAGAATGGCGTTTGAAGTTGCATAGCTGAATCTGTGAAGCAAGGAATAAATCTTACATCAGAAAATCTATTTATTTGTAACAGCATTACATAGTCAGAATCCACTAATTTTTAACTTTACAAAATGTGATTAAAATAAATTTTAATAAAATTTTGGGTACTTCAGTATGTGTCTTAACAGATGCCTTTAAATTCTAGGTTTTTCAATTCATGCCACTACTTAATATTGACTAAAACATTCTTCTACATAAATTGCCATGATTTAAATAATAATGATCTTCCCTATATTCTACATGTATTAGAAACAAACAACAAACTTGTAGATATATTTTTAGTAACACTCTGCTTATCTGAAGTACCCTCAGATTTGCAGCAAGACAAAATTAAAGTACAAAATGTATCTGAGTATCCAAAAGAGAGTTTATGAGAGCTTTGCTTTAAAATCTCATGGTCTTTCCTTATTGAAGGGCCCTCAAGACCCCACTCAAAGCCTGATAACATTAATTGTATGCACATCTGACAAACTTGATTATTGGAATTACCTTTCCTGAGTAGATGTAACTGCTTTAAGGGAAACTGTAAAGAATAAGCAAAAGAACATAAAAACTTAACTGGCTGTATCCATTTAATGTGAGCACTCTATCTATCCCATCTATCTCCATCATTCCTTCTAAGTACTGCAGGGTGGAACTACTTTTCAATAAAATAACAAATTCAGTGACTTCAGTCCTCTATGGAGATGGCAACCAATGAATGCAATGAAATAATCCTTGTGAAACTAGTTTTCTATGCCAATTATCTAAATGAATTCATTTTATTTTACTTTTCAGTCCAATGTACTTAGTGGGATTGTTTCTATTTAGGTTTTTACCAGACAAAAAAAAAAAAAAAAGATTGCAAAATAAATACTAAACTTTACCTGAATTATCAGGAGTTTTCTTGCAACTTTTTTTTTTTCCATTTATTGCAATGTCATTGATTGAATTAGAGTTTATAAGGACTTTTCAGGTCATCTAAAGTTCTTCCAGTTAAGATGATTTCAACATGTTTTATTGCCTTCATTCAGTTGTTTTTTCTTGAATGATTTTGAATTTTTTTTTTATTTAATCACTCATTGAATAAGTTAATATTGAGTACGTAGTATGTGTTAGATCCTACTTTCACTTTTGGAGAATCATTGAAATAAGACAGATATGTTCCCACTTTTGTGATTTAATTCTCTCAAGCAGAATACAGGTAATGTGACAAGAAACTACAATATGTAGGGATGAAAGAAAGTACTGAAGAGTTTTCAGCAAAAATGTGACATGATTTGATTCCTACAATATGTAGGGATGAAGGAAAGTACTGAAGAGTTTTCAGCAAAAACGTGACATGATTTGATTTTGTGTTATGCAAAAGTTATCCTGGTTTATGGTGTGAACAATGGTTTAAAGAGAAGCTAATAAGGAAGTCAGTGAGACCAATTAAGAAATGTAAGGAAGTAGTAAAAGAGACAAACAATTATGTGTGATAAGTAGTGTCAGTTAAATTAGATGACAAATGAAAGATGAGGAATGTGGAGTGAGTGAAAGAAGGAAAAATCAGGGAAGGCTCTCAAGAGTCTAGGAAGATTTCTGAGTCAGTGGTTTTATTCATGGCCAAGGAACACCATACTAGGGACAAGACATAAATGAATAAACTTTGAGAGATACTAAGTTTGATGTATCAATGGAATATTTTTAAAATGAATATTCAAGTTATATATAAAGCTCTAAATCCTACAAGTGGTCCCTGGGCATAGAAAGCTTGGTATCACTGGTGTGAAGGAAATAAGGTTGTTGATTTGGTTTACACAGGGACATTAGGTGAAGGAGAAAGAAAATAAATGGGTTTAAGAAAGGGGAAATTAAATTTTTAAATATTTAGTATTTTTAAAAATTCTTTACTCAATTTGACAATGAAAATTTTTTCCCTATGCTCATAGATTTTCATTATACTTAAAGGGGTTTCCATATTTTTCTGGAGGTAATAATAAGAATTATCTGGAAACATGTTGAAAATAATTGGACTTGAAGAAAGACTAGGAAAAAATGTACTTAGGCTATATTATATCTCATTTCTAAATTCCTTTCCTAAACATCAGTCTATTAAATGAAATTTTCCACTTTAATTTCTGCCATCACAGGAAACTCAGTTTTTCCAAATCTGAACTCACTGGGTGTTTTGGTTTATTAATGCTGCCAGAGTGCAATATACCAGAAATGGGTTGGTTTTTCAATAAATAAGTGAGGATTTATTAGGCTATAAATTTACAGTTCTAAGGCCATGGAAATGTCCAAATTAAGGCATCAAGAGAAAGATGATGCCTTAGAGAAAGGTGATGCCTTTCAAGAGAAAGATGAGGGAAGATGGCTGATATCTAGGGTTCCTCTGTCATGTGGGAAAGCAAATGGTGACTCTTGCTGGTCCTTCTCTTCTGGGTTCTGGTTTAGTGGCTCTCCCCAAATGTCTTTTTTTATCCTCATAAAGGATTCTAGTAAAAAGGAATAAGACCTACCTTGAATTGGGTGGATCACATCTCCATGGAAACACCTAATCAAAAAATTTCTACTCACAATAGCTTTGTACCCACAAGAATGGATTAAAAGAATGTGGCTTTTCTGGGGTACATAAGAGCTCCAAACCAGCATACCGACACATATTCTCTCCCTCCTCCTTTAAGTAACTCATGTTTCCCATCTCTAACAATATTCTCCAGAGTATTTATTCTTCCTCAAGATGTTGAAGCCATTGTTGCCCATCAGCGGTCTTCCTTGGTCTCTTCCGTTTAAATCTGATCAGTCATTAATGCCTGTAGAGACTGCTTGGGAAATACTTCTAATCTCTAGTCCCTTTGCTTTAAATGTAGCCTCTGCTCCTCATATCTTGTAGCTCCATTATGGATTCAGCCCCACAGCATCTCACCCAAACAGCAATTATTCATCTCTCCAGCACTCTACTGTCATATTATCCTTTAAATAATTCTTCCTATCATGTGAGTTTTCTGCTAAAATGCTTACATTGGATCCTTTATATTTTACTAAAGTGTTTAAAGTCATACAGATTGCCTCCAGGTTTCGCTATAATCTAATCATATGCCACCCTATTATCTTATTTTCTCTCTCTCATAAAATTTGCAAACTCATTGCAACTTTTACAACAGCTGATGTTTCTTCTGCTCTCTGAGTTGCCACTTATCCTGAGCAGTATCCTTTCTACCACAGTTCTGATATGATCTATTCTTCAATGTTTAACTCATAGTTCAATTCTCCAGATTTTTCTCAATCATTGTACCCTATTTCCCTCCCTGCTCTGAATTTCCACAAACTTGTGATTTTGTATGCCACATTTTGAGACTATTTGGTTTTTACATTTAGGATGTACTGCACACATCTTGAGTTGCTGTCATACCTTATTTTAAGGGAAATAATATTAATAATGGTAAATAATTAACATTTGTAGAATTATTGTTTTAGGTACTGTATATTATGTCTTTTATGTCAAACAAATCCCAATGAAGTAGTTGCTATTATTATTCCCATTTTATAGATGAAGAAATGAGACACAAGGAAACACACTATTGAGTGACAAAGGCCTCTCTTAGACATAAGGTATCTGATTTCTTTGCCTGTGTTCTTAATTATCACCTATGTTTCCTTATGTCATCTCCTACAGTGTAGAACAGAGATTTCCACATAAGGGACATGCTCAAAATATTTTTGACAAAATAAAATTTTGAAATGATCAATATTTAGTGATTTTCAAATGTCTTTTATATATCTTGAACTGCCTCTCACAATGAAATACTTTATAATCTCCGAGTTTTGCAACTAAATTTGTTGCTTCACTTCTTCGCTCTTCTCTCTAGCTACATGAACAATTTTCGAATAGCTTGAAAGCTCTTCTTACAACAGGTTTAATTAATCCAGCAAATCTCAACCATTCCGAGTGCTCAGCAGTGAGAGTGTTGGTAAACAATTAATCTCTCACAATTCACCTACCAATATGAACCTCAGAACACAAATCAGCACACCTCATGCGGCACTTCTCACATGGAGGAGAAAGTCTACAAGCCAAAACAGAACATCAGGAAAACTGTATGAAAGAAATGGTGCACATGAAAATATAATTTTTAAACTACATGAAAGTATTAGCATGTTTTTATGCAGAAAAATGACAGACTTTGGAATTTTTTTGATTCATTCGTTTTCAGTTTATCTCATTTTCACCCACTGCAAAATAGTTTAATAGTATTTGTGTATTGCAGAAGGGCACTGTAGGACTTAATTAAAGTTTATAGAACATAGAGGGAGTCTTTTTTGCAATTACCTTGCCTCTCACCTTTGTCATCTAACTTTCCTCATGAGGGCCATGCTGCTTATCAGTTGTAATTTTGAAATAAAGCATGCAACACCCTGCAAGGCAAATGTGGAAAATCATTTTATGCAGCAGTAAATAAATAGTAACATAAGGCAATGCTTGGCAAGATAAAATTCCAAGCATAGAAATACTATAAAAATATAGTATTTTTATAGTGACTGTCTATACAGTGACTGTCACTGTGTCAACTTTTCTTACCCTTTAGAGTCTATTCTTAAGATAACATTGCCAGAGTAAGTTTTTTTAAAATATCAGACAAAGATTGTAATTTTTCTTCTTGAAAATCACCAATGATTTTTTTTCTTTTTTTTTAACTGAAAGTTAAAGCAAAAACCTTACAAGAAGTTACCTCTGAAATAAAAATACCTGGGGCATCTATTACTTTTCTTAGTACACATTCTATTCTGTCTCAAACTACACTTGTCTCAGTGCCAGACAAATATCTACCACAGGGATTCTTTACTGGCTCTTTCCTAAATCATGAATATTCTTTAGCCAGATCTCTATATGAGTTGTTTTCCACATTTCTCCTTCAGGTTTTTCTATAAATGACAATTTGGTCGTGAGATCTTGTTTGACTGTCTTATTAAAAACTCTACCCCATATTCTGCCCTCTCTAATGCTCTCTTCGGCTCAATTTTCTCCATAGTGTTTAATCACCAAATGGCAAACTCTAGATTTCAACTGTTTGTTTATTCTCTGTTTCTCCCTACTAGTTGCAAGCTCTATGAGTATAGGGATATTGAATTGTTTTATTTGCTGTTTTATTCCCAGTACCTAGGAGACTGCCTGTCACAAAGTTGATTTACTAAGGTAAATATATGTTGAGTTAATAAAAAATTAAATGAAAAAATTTCAAATACCAGAATGGAAATGACATAACATGAACTATCTCCATCATGTGGCGTCCATAATAAAGGCTTTCCCACAGGGAAAAAAGTCATATATAGTCACTGATAGAAATATTAATTTTACATGTATAATTTGTTGCTATGTATAGGGGCGGTGTGACCCTGGCTCAGTAGCGCAATTCTTGCCTGCCATGCCAAAGACCCGGGTTCGATTCCGAGAGCCTGCCCATGCAGAATAAAAAAGGGGTCTTAGGTAGGCTCTTAAGTAATTTAATATTTCTTAAAAAAAATTGTAAAGAATTTCCAAATTAAAAAAATTAAAATTTCTTTTACAGTGTGGCATGTTATGCAAATTATGAGAAATAGTGGAGCAAAAGGTGGTCCCATATACTATAAAGTAGGCAAGAACTTAAAATAGCATTTTTTTTTTATTTGAAGGTTCTGCTCTTAACAACTGTTTTCTGTATTCCTTCTTTCTGACTAAGCCAGAGGGAGAGAAGGAAACAGAGTGTGAAAGGAAGAAGGGAGAGATTTTGAGGGAGAGAGAAGGTGAATAGGAAGAAAATAAAATATGTAGATTGAAAATTCGCATTAAAAAGTAGGGCATTAGTTGAAATAAATATTTGTTTGATTTAATAATTAGATGTTTATGCCAATTAGGAATATAAACTCAAGCTTCCTGAGAAATAAACATCTACTCTATGGAATTTAATTTTAGTCTTTATTTTTCAAATGATACATGATATCGCTTTCATTTTTAGGTGGCATTTGTTAAAAAAATGGGGAACAACTAAAAAAAAGTTAGCATGCTCTGGAATATATGGATATGAATATAAAGCAAACAAAAGAAGAAATGAAGAAGTAGAAAAAAGAGGAGAAGAGAGTAAGAAGAAGAGGAAGAAGAGGAAGGAAGAGGCGGAGAAAAAGGATGTAAACTAAATCCTTATTGAATATATTAG
This sequence comes from Tamandua tetradactyla, assembly GCF_023851605.1. Taxonomy (NCBI): domain Eukaryota; kingdom Metazoa; phylum Chordata; class Mammalia; order Pilosa; family Myrmecophagidae; genus Tamandua; species Tamandua tetradactyla. The sequence goes on from NC_135336.1 coordinate 42,869,730, forward strand.
TAAGACTAATAATAAATTAACAAGTCTGTCATATAGAAGGTGCATTAAAGTTGTTTTTTTTTATTTCAAAGCAACAGACTAGGAACAGACAAAGAAATTATATAAACATGAAGAAAAATTTGGTGAGAATTTGTTCCAGTCTGAAATGGCATGTGGGAAGATAGTATCTTTCACACAACTGAGTAAGTTCACATACAGAGTGGTTGAGCCAGTGCTCTTCTGTATGTGAAGAGTGTGGGTGGGGAGAATCTGAACAAAGATTTACACATTATAATGATCTAGTTTTTAAGCTGCTGGAATGTGATATACCAGAAACAGAACAGTTTTTAAAAAAGGGGATTTATTAAGATGCAAGTTTATAGTTCTAAGGCCATGAAAATGTTCAAATTAAACAAGGCTATAAAAATGTGAAATGAAGGCATCCTGGGAAGATATCTTGGCTCAAGAAGGCCAATGATGTTTAGGGTTTCTCTCTTAGCTAGAAAAGCACATGGCATCTACTAGCTTTCTCTCTAGGCTTCTCAATGGCATTCCCAGGGACATTTTCTCTATGCATCTCCAAAGATCTCTGGGCGTGTGGGCCCTGTTGGTTCTTTCCAAAATGGCTCCTTCTTAAAGGGCCCAAGTAAACAACCCTATCTTGAATGGGTGGGGACACATCTCCATGGAAACTATCTAATCAAAAGTTATTGGGTGGGTCACATCTCCATGGAGACAATAAAGAAGATCCCACCCAGTAACACTGAATGAGGATTAAAGGACATGGCTTTTCTGGGGTACATGCCACATTCAAATTGACAAAATGATGGGTATTAATCCTGGAGTATTAATACTTCCGTTCAACTTTAAAATAAAAGTTATCTACATGAAATTATCTATAATCTGAGATGATATCAGAGAAAGAACACTTAGCCATGACCAAATTTCAATTCAATAAGGTTGTTTATATTAACTAGAAATGTTTTACCATAAATATATTAATGGTTTAATTGGCTTAATGTGTAGAAGTTACACTAATCTCACAATGTCTACAGCATGGAAAAGAATGCACCTCAAACAAATTATTTATCTTTCTCTATACTTAACAAATAAGATATAAGAATTATTAATTTCTTACTAGTGACATTTTATTACTGATTATAATGTGTGAACAAAACAAATAATCTATTCCACCTCCTTTTTTAAAGAATTGTTTCCTAAAATGTATGGTTTTATACCTTTTATCATATCAGTTTTAAATTTTAGAAAGCGAACATGGTTTCCAAATTAACCACAAGCCCACCTAAAATATATTGATGTCAAAGCCAATTAGCAGTGTTTACAAAGTCTGGCATGGGTTACCTTTCCACTGGATAATTTTACCACACCACACACAGACACATATGCACACAGGCACCACGTGTACAAATACACAGATACATATAAACACACAAACACCTCATATACACCACACACACAGACACACATACAAATACCACAACATATAAGTACAAACACTGCAGGAAAATACATATGTGCCATATCGCATCTAAGCCACATGCAATGACACACACATTCACCAGCTATGATTTCTTTGATTAATGGTCTAACAGAAGGCCTTTGGTTGACCTATCTCTAAATATTGATTTTTGGCTGTTTAACTTACACACTAAGGAATTAGGTAGTGATTCAATTTCCTGTTCCCCAATTTAGAGCTAAGGAATTAGTGTCGCAGTGAAGAAAAGAGAAAGAACATACTATAAAGATGAAATATCATCTTGTGGAAGCATATGAAAGAAAAAGAATATTAAGAGGAATGTGGAAGATCCAAAAAAGATAAAAATCTTGATGAAAAATTGTAAAGAAATGACTATGAAATATGACAAAGTAGACCGAGGAAGAGTGATGGGACTGAAGAAAGAGATCCAGTGAGCACATTCTCCACATTTTCTGTCAGAATGGCTGTTCTTCCTTATAACAAGGAGAGGATATTTGCAAAAGAAATGAAGACACATCCATTTTCTTCTGGCATTTTTTGGAGATTGATTTTGCCTATTTTCTGTTAAATTCTTAAATGTAGTTAAAAAAAAAAGTTGATAAGGCTGGATACTGGTCAACCATTTGACATTTTTTTTTATGGTCCAGTAAAATTATTCTTCCATTATCATCAGCTGCAGCCTAACTACAGCTCCAATGCATTGCTTAGACATTGACTAATTTGAATCTGCTTCACTAGAAAATTATTTTTTAAATTCTATTCTTATTCGGAGCTCCTATTACCTTACTTTGCAAAAAAAGAAAAAAAAACATTCTTGATCTAATGTCACAAAAACCTCCTTTGTCAGATTGTTCTTAAGATGCTAGCTGGTAAAATAGTCTATTAATTATCAGAACTAATCTTTTATTTGTTGTTATTAGATACATGTGGCTGGAGAGCAAAGGATAACAATATTTTATTTCTCTTTTTATTTGTTTTTCAATTTATAACAAACCTGAAGCTTGCGGTAGGAGTCCTATTAAAAGGAGGAATGCAAAAACATGAACTAGGGTTATTTTTATAACTGTAACTGAGGATTAAGACCAGGTTCACATATTTATGGAGGCCGGTTAAAAGAACTAGTGTCGTGGCACATTTAAAAAATTTGTACTTTTAAGTTCTGTCTTGACTTATAAAAATATGTATTTGTGACTTCTCCATGGGAAAATTTATATTATTAAATGGAAATTCTATGTTTCTTAGTTATTAAGGCTATAGTATGACATTAGATAACTTGGATCCTTTCCCTGCTACACACTTACAATGCACCCTTAGGCATTTCAAAATGTCTTTATTTAAATGGTAATCATAATGCAACTCCTCAAAGGGTTAGTTTGCTAATTAAATGGAATTAATGCATACAAAGCAATTAGCACTGTGCTCAGTTCTAATTTTTCAATAAATGTATGCCATTACTACTTGACAGGAAAACATATTTTTAATTCACTCGGTAAGGGCATAGAATTTGTCATTCATTTGATATGTGGACCCAAATATTAAACATTGAAAGGAACTTAAAGCCATAATAAGTCAAAATCCATTTCCACTGAAAATGAAGACAGCTGCAAGTGAATGCCATTCTCATTGTTAAAAACTAGAAAAGTCTAGATAATCTATAAAATATTTTGTGAGTCTATTGCAGAGCTAAGGCAGAAAAGCAATCAGATGGGCGGAATTCCAGAAGTAGCTAAACTCCTTCCGAGGAAGGATAAGGACATACAGAATATTTCAACTTTGGCAGAGAATAAGAGAGACCTCCTACCTGAACATTAAGCAAGAAAGGAGAATTATACCCACCCATCACCCTTACCTTTCATTTTGCTAACACTCAGCAAAAACAATTTGATTTTGGGAGATAGCAGGACAATCACTTTAGCTCAAAATTCTACACCAATATGATGCAGAGATCTACTGCCACTGAGGAAATGCCAAGACACCTACATGTGTTCCAGAACCTATTCAGAGTAAGAAAGAGAACTTGTCTACCATTGAAGAAGATGCAAGAAATTTGAGAATGTCTCACCACTGAGACTCAGGTGAACAAAGTTTGCCTAAGAATATCCTGCACTAAGCAGGAGACTTTCAGTGAGGTAAAATGACTATAGACAACTTTTAGAGATGCAAAAAGAGCTTAGAGAAAGATCCTTTCTGTGTTTCACATGTTCATAACCTGTTGAAAAACTTCCCATCACTCCAGGCCTCACAGTAAGCAAGTGGAAGCTTATAAACTTAAGGCAACTACAGCAACAAAAATGAATCATAGTAAGACCATACTGATTGAGCTCATTATATTAATGGCTTAATGGAATAAGAGGAAGATTGTCTCTGGGCATAAGTATTTCTTTTAGAGGTCACTAATTTTTCTTTGTAAACAATACCTGAGTAGTAATAAAAATTATGAAATGCATGTAAAATAAAAACAAGGAAAGCATGCACTATTTAGAGATAAAATAATCAAGGCAATTAAATTGAGAAATGACCCAGATGTTAGAACTATCAGACAGGAGTTTAAGATAACTATAATAACTATGTAAAAGCATCTAGCGGGAAGATAAGCATGCACGCACAGGTAAAGAATTTCAGCAGAGAGATGGCTATTTTAAAAAAAAATAATTTAGAAATGAATAACATGATATAAGACATGAAGAACCTTTTGAAGGGCTTAATGACATTCTCTACATAGCAGAGGAAATAATCAGTGACCTTAGATACAGGTCAACAAATATAATCCAAAAGGAAAAACAAGGAAGAAATAGTCAACAACAACAACAACAGACAGATCTGAGGATTTAAGAGAAAATATTAAACTGTCTCTACTGTCCCAGAAAGAGAAGACAGAATAAAAAATTATAAATATTGAAAGAAACAAGAAATAGTACTTTTTAATATTAATCAAAGGTCAGAGAAACATAAGTATAAAAAGTAATACTTAAAAACAAAGAAATAAATACATACACACAAGCAAATAAATAATAGACGCATTATTTTTCAATGGCTGAAGGCCAAACATAAAGAGAAAATCTTGAATCAGTAAAAAAAAATAGAAATATTTCATATAGTGCAATGAAATTTCTTGTCAAAAATGCTATGTGGAAATATCCTTAAAGAATTTAAGGAAGAAAAGTGTTCTTAGAATCTATAGCTATCAAAACTATCTTTCATGAATGAAAGCAAAATAAGGACATTAAAAAAATGAAGGAGAGAATTCATTGCCAGCAGTTTTACACTTAAACAAATATTAAAAGAAGCTCTTTCAACAGAAAGAATAAAATGGCAGCTGGGAATTTGTATCTATAAAAAGAATGAGAAGCATAAAAATGGTAGAAATGTGGATAAGTGTAAACAAAATTTCCTTATTTTAATCTCATTTACAAATAACTGTCTATACCAAAAAATGGTTTGTGTTATAAGATACATAGAATAAAACATGATAAAAAAGGAGGTTAAAAAAAGTATACTGTTGGGTGGGCCACATTGGTTCAGCAGGCAGATTTCTAGCCTGCCATGCCAGAGACCCCAGTTTGATTCCTGGTGACTGCCCATGCAAAAAAATAAAAAAGAGATATACTATTATAGACTTCTTGCATCATATGTGAAGATATACATATATATAGTATAGCCATACAGTAACACTAAAAAATACTATTAATATGTACAGCTAATAAATCAATAAAGGAGACAATAAAGAAACATTAAAAGAGATCAATTAATCTAAAAAAGGCCCAGACAAGAGCATAAATCCAACCACAAAAAACTGATGGGACAAAAAGGGAAAGTATAGCAAGATGATGGATTTAAAACCAAATTGTATCAATAACTACATTAAATATAATTGGCATAAATTCCTCAATTAAAAGGAAGAATTGTAAGATTGGATGAAAATCAATAATATAAGGCCAGCAAGAAACCCACTTCATTAATAAAGAAATGAATGAACATAGAATGAAAAATGCTAAAAAAAGGTGTACCAGAATAACACTAATTAAAAGAAAACTGAAGGGCTATATTAATGGCTTGCAAAGGGGCTTGAGAAAAAGGTATTTTGCTGAGAATAAAGAGGGATATGAAAAAATGATAGAAAGTTCATCAAGAACAAAGTTGGGGATTGAATCATGTCCCCCATAAAGACATACTCAAGTCATAAACACCACACCTGTGGGTATACACACATTTGTAAATTGGATTTTTGAAGGACCTATTAAGATGAGGCCAAATTGAATTGAATGGACCTTGATTCACTATGACTCAAATCCTTATAAGCAAAGGACATTTGGACACAAAAGTAGAAGTCACAGGAGGAGAACGTAGAAGACAGATTGCCAGGTGATGGGGATTTGTGGGCAAGCCATGACCAGAGCACTACAGATTTCAGAGAAAGCATGGCTGGCCAATACTTTGATTTTTGACTTCCAACCTCCAATTATGAGGTAGATAAAGGAGTCTTGTTTAAACTAAATCAGGACTATTTTCTTATAGCAGCTCTGGCAAATTAACACAAAGATAACAATCCTATGTGGGTGTGCACTTAATATTAGAGCTTCAAAATGAATGAGGAGTTGGGGAGAGAGGGATACCCTCATAGAATTGAAAGCAAAAAAAGAAGAAATAAGCAAACCCACAATTATTGCTTGAGATGCGACCCTTCTCAGTTACTGATATTACAAGTAAACAACAACTAAAAAAAAGCAACAAAAATAATGAGTGCATAGAACATTGAAATAGCATTATATTGAGTTCATTGGCATTTATAAACTACCCCAACCACCAGCAAAATACACATTATTTCCAAGTGCACATGGAACATTTTAAGGTGTAAATTTAACATCTTAATGAATCAAAAGAATTGTAATGGACATAGCAATATCAAACTAGGAATCAGTTAACATAAAGATCCATGGAAAACTGCCAAATTATTTAGAAATTAAAGCAGTCACTTGTAAATAACCATTGGGTTAAAGAAGAAACCACAAGGGAAATTAGAAAATGATTTGAACTGACTAAAAGTAAAAGAACAACAGATCAAAAGTTATAATTTGCAACTAAATCAATGCTTAGAATGTACTTTATAATTTAAATGTTATTTTAGAAAAAATGAAGGTCTTAAACCATGATCTAATCTTTCAACTTAAGAAACTGGGAAAAGCTGAGCAAGCAAAACAGAAAGTCAGAAAAAGGAAGAAATGAGGTAAAAGTAAAACAATGAATTAAGAAACAAAACAGTATTGAAATCAGCAAAACTATTGAAAATCAATTGAATCACAATATATTTCTGGAAATTATCAAATCAGTTGATATATTTCTAACCAGCAATTACTGAGAATAGATAAGATATGCATTATCAATATTAGGATTGAGATAGAGTGAATTTTATAGAGTCTCCATAATATTAAATCTTTATGGAGAGAGGATATTATGAATGACTCTGTTATCACTACATTTGAAAATTTTAGGTATAATGAAAAAGTTTTTGAAAGACACAAAGCTCACTCAAGAAGAGATAGATAAGGGCCTATACTTATCTGTCATTGAAGTTGTATTTAATACATTCCCACAAAGAGGACTCCAGGTCCAAAAGACTGTACTGGCAAATCTCACTATACATTAAAAAGAAAAGAATCAATTCTACACTGTTTCTTACAGAAAATTGAAAAAGGAAGGATACATTACAAATTATTTTAAGAGGTATATATACCATGATACTATAATCAGATAAAGTTGTTATAAGAAATGGAATTATAGGATAATATAATTATTATCATAGCTGCAAAAATTCATAACAAATTGAGAGCAGCAATATAGAAAATATTTACACATCACAGAGAAGGCAAGAATATTTTGGGAAGGGATTATGCCAGGAATTCAATATTGGTTCAAAATTCAAAAGTTTCTCTATTTACTTAAATATTACTTCATTTATTTGAAAAGTATTTTATAAGTGTCAAGATAAAAGTTATATTCGCATTGTGTTTATGGATCAGAAGATTAAGCATTTTAGAATGTTAATTATCCCCAAGTTTATTTCGGGTCAATAAAATTTCACTCTTTTTTTTTTCAAATAACTTCACAAAATTCATTCTAAAGTTTATAGATAAAACAACAAATGGCTAACATAATTTGAAGGGGAAAAACATTATTGAGAACTAACAGTAATTGATTTCAAGAATGACCATAATATTGCAATAGTAAAGAAATTGTAATATTGTCAGAAACATAAGCATAAATATCAATGGAACAGAAGAGTCCTGCTAATTTTTAACAAAGACATTACTTCAGTTTGCCAGGCTCCTATGACAAATACCACACAATGGGTTAGCTTAAACAGTGAGAATTTGTCTTATAGTATCTGAGTATAGATGGCTTTTTTCTTCCCAGAGTTAGCAATGTTCTGCATAGTTGTGTCCCCTGGCCTTCCTGTCACATGGTGATGTCCTCATCTCCCTCTACTGGGTTCCCCAGACTTCTGGTAATCCATATTAAATCCCACCTTGCTTCAACTGGCCACACCTTAAGTAAAAGTAGCATTTTTAAAAGGTGCTACTTTTTTATATTTATAAAAATATTTAAAAAAATAAATTATTTAAATTTTTAATGTTTGCACATACATGAATTTGGATTATATTAAAACATGCCAAAATTGGGGTACGTAATCCAATTTATCATAAATGCCAAAGGAATTGAGTAGGACAAGGATAGTTTCTCCAACAAATGCTGCTATAACAATTAGAAAGCTAGCAAAATAACCAAAAATGATAACTCAGCCATTACCTTACATGATATTATAAAACAGAATGAATGATAGAAATGAATGATAGAATGAATGATAGAAATACATAAATCATTAAAATAATATAAATTCCATAGCAAAATAGTAAAATAAATACACATGTGATTTTACATTTTGTTGAGTTCACCCCAGATAAGATTGGCCCCTCTAAAAAATAAAATTTGGAGAAGCTATTATAGTCAGAATAATTACTTTTCAAGCATGCTTAAATCCTAAGCCCCAGAACCTGTGTATAAGTTATGTTACCTGGCAAAAAGAAATTAGGTTGCAGATGGAATTAAGATTGATAATCATTTGACTTTATAATAAGGAGATAATCCCAGATTATCCAGGTGGGCTCAATGTAATCACAAAGGTCCTTAAAAGTGGAAGAGGGCACCAGAGGGTATAGAGTCCAAGTGAGGTTTGAAGATGTTACACTGCTGACTTTTATGATGGACAAAGGAGCCATTAGCTGTCTGTGACCTCTAGAAACTGGAAAAGGCAAGGGAACACATTTTCTCATAGAGCCTTTAGAAAGGCATGAAGCCTTGGTGTTACAGGGTTTAGCTCGGTGAGATATCTAACCTACTGAACTGTAAAATAGTAAAGTTGTGCATTTAAGACAATAAGCATGTGGAAATAAGTTGCAGCAGTAATAGAAAAATAATACAGACGTCAAGATAGGTGACACTGCATGCACACCAAGAGAACATGAAGAAGTTTATTACTCAAGCAATGAGGCTTTCTGGGGAGAGCAGGACAAGATATCAAACAGATTAAAAACTTTTTTGAGAGATCAAGGAGATGTGACTAGCTTTGGAGTGTTTATTTTTATTCGCAATTGGAGCTAAGGTGATGATGGTTCTTTTGCCCAGGCTGGGTCTTGGTGTGTTCCATCCTGTTAGTGGCAAAGGAGGCAATATCCAGAATTTCTCATCAGGTTTTCCAGTTATTCTTGGGTATAAGGAAAAGAGATGTGGATGAGGTTTATAAACTCTCCATAGTGAAACATAAAAAATGTCATCAGATATTGCAGGTTATAGATTATATTAAAATTAACAAATTCTATTCTTTGACAGAGACTGTTAATAAAATGAACACAAAAGCCCAAGACTGAGAGAATATATTTGAAAACATATATTTGGTAATGCAATTGCATCTAGAATGTTTTAAGATACTTTTATCACTGAATAATACTAGGAAAAACAAGTAAATAAAAATCTGAACAAGATTTTAAATAATATATCAATGAAGAAGACATATACCAAGCAAATAAGCACATAGAAAAATGCTCAATATCATTAGTCATTAGAAAGTGCAAATTTAACCACAATGTAGCTAAAGTTAAAAGAGACGGATAGTATTAAACTTTGGCGAAGATTTGGAATAAATGTAATAATCATACATCGCTATTGGGAATGCAAAATGATACAGACATTTTGGAAAATAGTTTGGCAGTTTCTTGTAAAGTTAAAAATACAGTTAGGTGATCCTGCGATGTCCCACATAGATATATACACAAGAGAAGTGAAAAATACATGATGATACAAAAACCTGTAAATAAATATTCAAAACAGTTTTACTCAAATAGCCAAATACTGGAAAAAATACATGTTTTCAGCAATTTGTGAATTCATAAACAAAATTTTGTATATCCATCCAATAGAACATTATTGAGCAGTAAAATGAAATAGACCACTTATATATGCAACATATTAATTTATCCTCAAAAAGCATGGTGCTAAGTGAAAGAAGTCAGATAAAGACAGATATGGTCTAAAATCATTTACATGGCATTCTAGGAAAGATAAAACCAGAGAGAAAGAAAGTAGATTGCCTAATCCCTGGGACTTAGATAAGGCATGCGGATGGATTACAAATAGACTGAAATTTTCAGGGTCATGAAAATATCTATATTTTATTGTAGTGATGTTTACTTTATTATATATATTTTTTTCAAAACTCATTTAACTGTTCATTTTAAAAGGGAATTTTAAAATATAAATTATACCTTTCTTTTTGTGTATATACTGTAGATAGTTGGAAAAATATGCAAATTGTTAATAAATATTGAAAAGAGTGTTGTACATATGTGTATTCATTGTGCTATTTTCCAAATTTGCTCTATTTGAAATTTTTTGTATAAATTTGAAAAAAATGAAATTTGTTAATTATTTTAATTTGCAAAAGAGATGTGATTTATTCCACATCAGATTCATTTCAAGATGTGTCCAAAAACACAAATAAATTTTAAAGTCTTTAAGATTCACATAAAAAAATTGCATATCTATAGTGATGATGAAGAGGCAATATGCTATAATAATAGAACCACAAAGCTTTGGAGTAAAAAAGATTTGCATTCACTTCCCAATGAATTGGATTCAGTAGCAATTTCTTAATCCCTAAACCACATTTTTCATACTTCTAAAGTAACGAAAACAATGCCTAACTAGTGGAATCATGAGGATTAAGTTACTCAACTTGTATAAGCACCTGGAATATAATGGATGCTTCAGACATGTTGCTCTGCTAAATTTTCTTCAATTTTTTCAGTTTCTTAATTTACTATATCAGTGATACCTTACTACCATGGGATATGAATAAAGTTATTATTTTTACAAAAGTCAATTGTGGAACATCAATTTAGAGATTCCAGAAAGCTTCCCTTGTATACACATGTTCTTTCCCCTGTTACATCTCATATATTATAGTCATATCTATTTTTTAATAATCAAATATTGAAAGGTCCTTTAAAACTAAATGAGTATTATGTGGCATAAACAGTGTTAAACCATGGTAAGATAGAGTGAAAACTAAATACAGGAAGGGAGCAAATCTCATCATCCTTCTCTTTAGTAGAGTACTTGTAAACAGTGAGTGCTGTAGTATAAATCCATGTTGAATGCAATAAACCCACAAGTTTGTCATCTAAATATGCACAAATCTTTCCTATCTTTGTCAGAGCTAACTTCTTGCAGTCTACCTACTCAATCACCCCATATATATATATATATATATATATATATATATATATATATATTTTTTTTTTTTTTTTCCATAGGCAGGCAGCAGGAATCGAACCTGCATCTGGCATGACAGGTGAGAGCTCTGCCTACTGAGTCACCATGGCCCACCCACACCATGTCTTTTTATCTTAAAATTTCTTTATCTCCACATCAGATAACATTTGTCATGGTCAGGCTCATGTGCCAATTTGGCAACATGGTGGTGCCTGGTTGTCTGATTGGGCAAGTACTGGCCTGTCTGTTGCTATGCGTGCATTTCATGGACGTAAATCATGATCATGGTCACTGAATCCAAAGTTAATTGCATTTGTGATCAGCTGAGGGGAGTGTCTTCTACAATGAGTGATGCTTAATTTAATAATTTGAAGGGTTTTACAGAGGATTCAGAAGAGACAGACACTTTTCCTGCTTAAGCCAACAAGCCTCTCCTGAGAGTTCATTGAGGACCTTCATTGGAGTTGCCAGCTTGTGGTCTGCCCTACAGACCCTGGACTCTCGACCTTCCCATGGTTATGTGAGTCAATTTTATAAATTTTATGTCTATGGATATCTCCTACTGATTCTGTTTCTCTGGAGAACTCTAGCTAATATAGCTTGGTACCAGGAGTGGTTCTTAAGAAACAGAATTTTAAAAACGGGTTTTTATGATTGGTTTTCCACTTTGACTGGACTCGAAGGCACTAAGTACTCTGTTTACCATAATTAGAATGACACTGCCAATCCATGGGGTGAGCTGGCAAAAGAGATAATCAAAATATCACCATTGGATTCTTCTACTGCTTCACTTATGCGAAGACAGACGGTGGGGGATAATGTTTTTGACACATTTGAAGAGTTTTGTGGAAATAAGAGCTATAAAGATGTTGGCTGGCTGTTGTTTAATACACTGCATACATTGATGAGGGAAAGGGATGAGGTGAAGACTTCAAATGAGAAGCTATGCACCATACGACAGATGTAAACATTTCTATGAATGCCCTGAAGGAAAATCAAGTCTGTAGCTGCAGACTTGATATCTCTGAAAACTAGGCTCAGAATCTCTTTGCTAGCAACTTTACAGCATAAACTGAAAAGTTTTTGTAGCAACTTCACAACATAAACTGAAATCTCAACCTTGCTTAGCATCTACCGTTAAAGTGAGGGCATTGATTGGAAAGGAGTGGGACACTGAAAAATGGGATGGCAACATATGGATTGATAATGCTGTCAATTGGGTGGTTAAAAGCCTAGATCCTGCTGAATCTTTTCTATGTAACCCTGTAATAGTCTGCCTGGAAGACACAGAGACAATGTCACACCTCCAGCTTGCCCTGAGCTGTTGGCCAGACAACCTCCACCTGAAGGATTAAACCTAGAGTGATTAATCACGTTTCACTAGATGAAACTGCAAATGAATGCCCTGAAGCAATTGGCTTGGAAGAAACTTCTAATTCTTTTTATGATACACCCCCACCACCCCTCATTTTTTCCAGACCTGTAAGAAGCCTAAAGTTCCAACAGGCCCCAAAAGATGAGGTACAAAGTGTCACCCATGAGAAGGTACGTTTTACCTTGAAAGAACTGCAGGAGTTTTCCAATTTATATAGACAGAAATCAGGGGAGTATGTGTGACAATGGATTTTAAGAGTGTGAGATAATGGTGGGAGGAATATAAGGCCGAATCAGGCTGAATTTATTGATATGGGCCCACTAAGCAGAGATTCTGTATTCAGTGTTGTAGCTTCAGGAACTAGAAAAGGCATTAACAGTTTGATTGAAAGGTTGGCTGAAACATGGATCAAAAGGTGGCCAACATGACCTGAGGTTGAAATGCCAGAACTGTCCTGCTATAATGTAGATGAGGGGATCCAGTAGCTTAGATTGGAATGTTAGAGTGGATTAATCATGGAAAGGCTGGTCATACCCCCTAGGAATGTCCAGAGGATACACCTTTCATCAGAACTGTGAGAAATAAATTTGTGAGACTATCTCCATCAATCCTGAACAGCTCCTTTCTCTGTAGGTCAGATATTACTGTGGGAATTGCTGTCACTGAGCTGGAACCCTTAAGCACTATGGGGATGATTGGATCCTGAGTCGGCAGAAGCCAGGTGGCAACAGTCAATTGCCAAAGACAAGGGGGGATGTGGCTATCATAATGGACAGCAGACAAAAAACAGGAGTCAAAATAATTTCACACACAGAGACCTGTGGTTTTGGCTAGTAGATCTGGGGTACCTAGAAGTATAATAGATGGGCAGTCTACTAAATTCTTGTTTGAGCTATATAAACAAAAGAGTTCTAGGTTAAGTGAACAGAAGTCTAACTTAGATTATGAAAACAGAGAGTCATGGCCCCTTAATCAATTTCCAGACTTGAGACAGTTTATAGGCCCAGAGCCCTTGAATAAAGGGGAGGCCAGGTCCCTTTGGGGGAGAAGCCTGTTACACGGACACAAATTTACACTGTTAATCTTCCTCCAAACCTTCCCCAAGGAGACTGACGGCCTTTTACCAGGGTTAACTGTGGGGAAAAGGAAATGATCAAATATTTCAGAGATTAGACACTGGTTCAGAAGTGACATTAATTCCAGAGGACACAAAACATCACTATGGTACACCAGTCAGAGTGGGGGCTTATGGAAGTCAGGTGATCAATAGAGTTTTAGCTCAGGTCCAGTTCACAGTGGGGCCAGTGGGCCCCCAGACCCATTCTATAGTTATTTCCCCAGTTCCAGAATACATAATTGGTATAGACATACTGAGCAACTGGCAGAATCCCCATATTGGCTCTATAAGTCATGGAGTGAGGGCTATTATGGTAGGATAGGTCAAGTGGAAGCCCCTAGACTTGCCCTTACCTAGCAAAATAGTAAATCAGAAACAATATCAGATTGCTGGAGAGATTGCAGAGATTTTTGTCACTCTTAAGGACTTGAAGGATGCAGGGGTGGTTATTCCCACCACATCCCCATTCGACTCTCCTATTTGGCCTGTGCAGAAAACAGATGGATCTGGAAGGATGACAGTAGATTATCATAAACTCAACCAGATGATAACTCCAAGTACAGCTGCTGTTCCAGGTATGGTATCAGTACTTGAGCGAATCAGTACATCCCCTGGTATCTGGTATGCAGCTATTGATCTGGCAATCACTTTTTCTCTCAACAGCTGTTAATGAGGACCACCAGAAACAATTTGTTTTCAGCTGGCAAGGGCAGCAATATACTTTCACTGTCCTACCTTAGGGGTATATCAACTCTTCAGCCCTATGGCATAAACTTGTCTGCAGGGACCTTGATTGTTTCTCCCTCCCACAAGTCATCACTCTGGTCTATTATATTGATGATATAAGGGTGATTGGATCTAGTGAGCAAGAAGTAGTAACTACTCTAGGCTTATTGGTAACGTATTTATTTGCATTTAAGAGGATGAGAGATAAATCCAACAAAAATATAGGGGCCTTCCACCTCAATGAAATTTATAGTTGTCCAGTGGTGTGGGGCATGTCAATATATCCCTTTTAAGGCAAAATATAAGTTGCTGCATCTGGCCCTACCTATGATGAAAATAGAGGCACAATGCCTAGTTAGTCTCTTTGGATTTTGATGATAGCATATTCCTCATTTGGGTGTACTACTCCAGCCTATTTATCAAGTGACCAGAAAAACAGCTAATTTTGAGTGGGGACCTGAACAAGATGAACCTCTGTAACAGGTCCATGCTGCTGTACAAGCTGTTCTGCACTTGGATCATATGATCCAGCAGAACTAATGGTGCTGGAAGTGTTAGTGGCAACTTAGGTGGTGTCTGGAGCATTTGGCAGGTCCCTATATGAGAATCACAATGCAGACCCTTAGGATTGCCTATCATGAGCTGGATGTTATCTAACCCAGCAAGCCATAGGGCTGGGCATGCACAGTAGCACTCCATCAAAAAATGGAAATGGTACATATGAGATAGAGCCAGAGCAGGTCCTGAAGGCATAAATAAGTTACATGAGAAAGTGACCCAAATGCCATGGTCTGCGCTCTTGCCACATTACCTTCTCTTTCCCAGACCAGAGCTGCACTCCTGCCGCATTACCTTCTGCTTCTCAGACCAGAGATATGGCTTCTTGGGCAATTCTTTACAGTGAATTGACTGAGGAAGAGAAAACTCCGGCCTGCTTTACAGATGGTTCAGCATGGTATGCAGGTACCACCTGAAAGTGGACAGCTGCAGCACCCCAACCCCTTTCTGGGTGTTCTTGAAGGACAGTGGTGAGGGAAAATCCTCCCAGTGGGCAGAACTTTGAGTGGTGCATTTGGTTGTTCATTTTGCTTGGGAGGAGAACTGACCAGAGGTTCATTTATATACTGACTCATAGGCTGTTGCTAATGGTTTGGCTGGATGGTCAGGGACTTAGAAAGAGCCTGATTGGAAAATTGGCGACAAAGAGGTCTGGGGAAGAGATATGTTGATAGTACTTTCTGAGTGGACAAAAAACATGAAGATCTTTGTGTCCCATGTGAATGTGCAGTGACTTCAGCAGAAGAAACTTTTAATAATCAATTGGATAAGATGACCTGTTCTGTGTATACCAGTCAGCCTCTTTCCCCAGCAACTCTTGTCATTGCCCAATGGGCTTATGAACAAAGTGGTCATGGTGGTAGGGTTGGAGGTTATGCATGGGCTTAGCAACATGGATTTCCACTCATAAAGATAATCTGGCTACATCCACTGCTGAGTGCCCAATCTGCCAGCAGCAGAGACCCACACTCATCCCCTGATATGACCCCATTCCCTCAGGTGATCAGCCGGCTATACAGTCACAGGTTGATTAAATTGGAGCACTCCCTTCATGGAAGGGAGAGTGATTTGTTCTCACTGGAATAGACACATACTTTGGATATGGTTTTGCTTTCCCTGCATGCAATGCTGTTGCCAAAACTACTAACCATAGTTGCATCATGAGCCTTACGCATCATCATGGTATTCCATACAATATTGCTTCTGATCAAGGAACCCACTTCACAGCAAATGAAGTGTGGGAGTGAGCACATGCTGATGAAATTCTCTAGACTTACCTGTTCCCGATCATCCAGAGTCAGCTGGAATGACAGAACAGTGAAATTACTTTTTGGAAACTCAATTATGGTGCCAACTAGGTGTCAATACCTTGCAGGCCAGGGGTGATGTTCTCCAGGAGGCTGTGTATGCTCTGAATCAGCAACCACTTTATAGTGTTTTTTCTCCCATCGTCAGGATCCTTGGGTCCAGGAGCCAAGGGGTGGAAATGGGAGTGGCATCACTCACTATTACCTCTAATGAACCAGTAGGAAAATGTTTACTCCATGTCCCTTGAGCTCTGCTGACCCAAAGGTTTTAGTTTCAGAAGGGGGAGTGCTTCCACCAGGAAAAACAACAATGATTCCATTGGCCCGGAATCTAAGACTGCCACCTGGTCATTTTGGACTACTCACACCCCTGGATCAACAAGATCAACAAGGTGATTGACCCCAGCTATCAGGAGAAAATAGGGCTGCAATTACATAATGGAGATAAAGAAGAGTTTTCTTGGAATATAGGAGATTCCCTAGAGTGTCTTTTAGTACTATCATGCCCTCTAATTAAAATTAATGGAAAATTGAAACAGCCCTATCCAGGTAGGACTACCAATGGATCTCAAACTTCAGGAATGAAGGTTTGGACCACCCTACCAAGCAAAGAACCATGGCTAGCTGAAGTACTTGTTGAGGGTAAAGGGAACATGGGATGGGTAGTGGAAGAAGGTAGTGATAAATATGAAATACAACCCTGTGATCAGTTACAGAAATGAGGACTATACTGCTGTTTTGTTCATGTTATATATAGTACTTAAGTTGTAAATTATCAAGTTTAAGTGTGACTATTACCCAAGGACTTGCACCCTATTCTAGAGAGAATTAATGCATTTCTGGTTGTACATGGACAGTTGAGCATTCTTAGGCAAGGAAAAAATGTGTCTGTTATTGTTTTCTATTTAGAGATTAAGTATGATTTAAGGTGACATATATAGCTGCAAATTTGACAAGGGGTAGACTATCATGGTCAGGTTCATATGTCAACATTTTTAGGTGGTGTTGCCCAGTTGTCTGGTCGAGCAAGTGTTGGCTTGTCTGTTGCTGTGAGGACATTTCATGGACATAAGTCATGATCACATTGGCTGTATCCACAGCTGATTGCATTTGCAGTCAGCTAAGGGGAGTGTCTTCTGCATGAGTTGTACTTAATCTAACCAACAGAAGGCTTTTAAGGAGGATTCTGAATAGACAGTTACTCTTCCTGCTTCTGCCAATGAGCCTCTCCTGTGCAGTTTGTCCAGACACTTCATCAGAGCCACCAGCATTACAGCCTGCCTTACAGATTTTGGACTCTTCCATTCCCATGGTTGGCCAGCCAACCTCTCCTGAGATTTCATTGAGGAGCTTCATTGGAGTTGCCGTCATCTGACCTGCCATACAGGCCTTGGATTCTAACTTCTCTTGGTTACATGAGAGGCTTTTATAAATTTTATATCTGTGGATATCTCCTGCTGATTCTGTTACTCTAGAGAACCCTAGCTAATACAACACTTTTGTCATGAAGCTTCTTCTGATCTTGCTCTTATGATCTCATTCTTTATGCACTCATCATCCACTCATCATCTCATCATATGTAATCTCTTCAAAGAATTTTCACAAATAATTTATTTTCAAAGCTCCTAATTGGGAAGGCATAAGTTTTATATTGTTGTCCTCATTCTAGCAGATATCAGTCATACAGCATTGAAAAGTTACATAATATTTAACATTTCAATTCCCTTCTCTTTAAAATGGAGAGAAAATTGCTTGTTTGGTATTACTAAATAAATAAATAAATAAATAAATAAATAAATAAATAAATAAATAAATGAAATGGTATGTGTGTGTGATGATGAATGCAGTACGGTGTTATAGTTTAAATACTAAGAGAAAAATATGCTAAACAGATATGTGAGATAATTCCTGTGTTGTGAAGAGTGAATCATAAGTATTTGAAAGGTGGGAGCTGGATCCAAGGGAATTTCTGGATAGGATAAAGAAACAGCACAGCAGGGACCTCTGTGGACCATAGATTAGACATGAGAAAAGAAAACTGATATCTAAGGCAATGGCAGCATAAAGAGGTGAAGATCATGATTAAATGCATATGTTCCTCAAGATATCAGCATCCCTTGAAACTCACTTGAATTTAGAAACAATCCTAGAAAAGAGAGAATGTCTTGTATTGACTGAGGTATATTACAGAATTGAGGTTAAAAAACATAATTTAAGCTAAAAATATAAAAAGGTAAAACCATTATGTGTTAAAAATAGTATTGCTATAGGCATAGCACATTAAAGCACATTAAGACATGGTTGATAGGATCATAGAGAGTATATTTGATATATCTGGGTTCAAATTCTATTTTCCTGACTTACTAAAAGGCCACCTTGGGCAAATAATATGAAATCCAGGACTTTAAGTTTATTCAACTGTAAAAAGGAGATATTATTAAGATCTAATTCATTGGGTCATTTTGTAGCTTTTACAAAGCTAATGGATTAAAGCCTCAAACAGTATTCTTTAGAATAGGGTGAGTGTTAAAAAGTATGAGCTATTATTGTTGTTGTTATTTTTAAGATGATATCTTTCCTTCTGCCTGGTATTACATTTGTACCCCCAAGTTATATTATTAATTTTTGAGTGCAGCATCTATTTTATGTTATTTATATTCTCAACCAACTTGAACTTCATTTGACAGAGAAGAATGTCCCAATAAGTGTTCATTGAATTAAATTAGATGAACTGAAATTTTCAGTTACTAATGTATTTACATTAATTAGCCTATAAAATTGCCTTCAAAGATTAGAATCCTCAAAGATTATTATATAAAGCAAGATGATTTTGATAAGAAAAGAAAAAATGCATATCATTAATTGAAAAGTTTGCCTTTTCCACAATGTCATATAATTGGAATAACATAGTATGTGGCCTTTTAAGACTGGCTTCTTTAACTCAATAATATACATTTAAAGTTATTAAATTTTGTTTCATGGCTTAATAGCTTCTTTATCTCTTCTCTGGATAATATTCCATTATTAAGCAAAGAACCATTCATTCATCCATTCAACTTTTGAAAGACCATGTGTTTGTTTCCAGTTTTTAGAAATTATGAATAAAGCTGCTATAAACTTTCATGTACAAATTTTTTGTGGGAACAGAAGTTTTCAAATCAGTTAGATAAATACCTAGGAATATAATTGCTGGATCACATAATGAGCCTGTTTAGTTTATCAGAAATGTCTAAAATAGTTTTCAAAGTGGCTGAACCATTTTGCATTCCCCTGGTAAAGCATGAGAGTTCTTGTTGCTTCCCATACTTTTCAGCACTTGCTTCTTGTCAGGTTCTGAGATTTTAAGCATTATCTTAGTTGTATAATGGTATTTTATTCTTGTTTTAATATGTAATTCCCTAATGGTAAATAATGTTGGGCATCTTCTCATATCCTTAAGTACAGTATATTTATTTCCAGTATGCTTTACTGACATGTTTGTTGAGATATTTAGCCCATTTTTGAATTAGGTTTTTTTGCTTTCTTTTTGTTGAGTTTCAGAGTTCTTGGATACATATTCCTCATTGGTATGTGTTTTGCAAATATTACCTCCAGTCTGTGACTATCTTTTAAATCTCTTAATGGCCTCTTTTCAGAGCAGAAATTTAAAATACTAATAACATACAGCTTACCAGTATTTTTTTTTTTTCTTTCATGGATCATTCTACTGATGATACAATTGAAAACCCTTCACCAAATTCAAGGTCATGCAGATTTTATCCTAAGTTTTCTTCAAGAAATTTTATGGATTTGCAGTTTATGTATAAGTCTATGATCCATTTGAGTTGATTTTTATCAAAGTTACAATGTTTGTTTCTAGGCAATTTTTTTTTTTGCATATAGATATTCAAATATTTCATCCTCATTTGTTGAAATGACCATCCTTTCCCCATTGAGTTGCTTTTGCTTCTTTGTCAACTGTTGACTATATTTGTGTGGGCATATTTCTGTTACATTGATTTGTGCATCTATGTCTTCACCATTACTGCAGTCTGTTAGTTACCATGGCCTTATAATTGGTCTTGAATTTCCATAATGTAAGTTCTTCAATTTTGTTCTTCAGTATTGGTTTGGCTATTCTACATCTTTGCCTTTCCATGCAAATTTTAGAATTACTAATCATCTTCAACATAGTTTGCTGGGACTTTGATTGGTATTACTTTGAATTATATATTATATGGGGGAGCACAGACATTCAAATATTTCATTTTTATGAATGTTGCTGTAAATGCTATTTGTTAAATATCACATTGCAGTTGCTCATTGCTGCTATGTAGGAAGGAAACTGGATTTTAAATATTAACTTTCCATCCTATGACCTTTCTATCCTTACTCATTAGATCCACAAATAGTTTTGTCTATTCTTTAGGATTTTCTACATAGACAATCCTATGAGGTGACAATAGAGAAAAGTTTACATCTTCCTTCACAGTATGTATATCTTTTATTTTCTTATTTCACGAGTTAGAACTTCCAGTATGATGATAAGTAGGAGTGATAAGTGAGGATATCCTTGCCTAATTCTAATTTTAGAGTGAAAGTGTGGCCTTTCTCACCAGTAAGTATGTTGTTAGATGCAGGTTTCTTGTAGATTTCCTTTTATCAAATTGGTGATGTTCCATTCACTTCTTAGTTTGCTAAGAGTTTTTAATATGAATGAATGCCAGATTTTGTCAAATATTTTTTCTGCCACAATCGAACTAGCCTTATGATTTTTCTTTCATAATCTGTTTATATGGTGAATTATATCAATTTATTTTTTAATTATTGAACCAGCCTTGCATGCATGGAATAAATCCCACTTGGTAATGATGTGTAATTTTTTTTTCATGCATTGTTTGACTTTATTTGTTAATATTTTGTTGAGGATTTTGAGTCTTTTTTCATGTGAGATATTGATTCATAGTTTTATTTTATTTGATGTCTTTATCTTATCTGAATATTAGTGTAATTCTGGTCTTATAAAATGGGTTTAGTAGTGTTCTTCTGCTTCTAATTCCTGGAAGAGATGGTGGATAATGGGTATTATTTTTTTCTTTAAATGTTTGGCAGAATTCACAAGTGAAATCAATCTGAGCCTGGATTTATTTTTTTGGGGAGGGGGGAGGTGGAGTTGAAGATTACTTTTTCCTGTTTAGTTTCCTTAATAGATATGGGATATCAGGTGAACTGTTTCTCTTTGTATAAATTTTAATAGGTTTTGTTTTTCAAGGTATTTGCCCCTTTCATCTAAATTATGATTTGTTATCATAGATTTGTTCTGAGTATTTCTTTATTAGCACATTAATATCCATAGGAACAGTAGGAATGGCCCATCTTTGACTTCAGATATTGGCATTTTATGTCTTCTCTTATTTTTTTGATTACCCCATATGAGGTTTATTAATTTATTCATCTTTTAAAAAAATCAGCTTTTGGTTTTGGTGATTTTCTCTGTTGTTTTCCTGTTTTCAATTTTATCCATACCTAGTCTAGTTTGTAGTATTTCTTTTCTTCTAGTTGTTTTAGGCTTAAACAGCTCTTCTTTCTCCAGTTTAGGTTATTTCATTTCTAACATTTGTTCCAATGTTCTAAATTTGCCTGTAACACTGATTTCACTACATTCCACAAATTTTGAAAAGTTTGACCTTTATTTTCATTTAGTTCAAAATATTTTAATTCATTTTGAGACTTCTTACTTGAACCACACATTATTTAGAGTGATACTTTTTAAATTCCTAAATTTTGAGGATTTTCCATCTCTTTTTCTATTATTGATTTCTAGTTTAATTCCATTACTGTCTGAGAACATACATTAAACAATTTATATTCTTTTAAATTTGTCAAGATGTGTTTTATGTCCCAGAATGTGGTCTAATTTGGTAGACGTTCCATGCGAGCTTGAGAATTATGTACATTCCACTGTTGTTGGATGGGATCTTCTATAAATGACAGCTGGATCAAGTTGATTGATAGTGCTGTTCAGTTCAACTATATCCTTACTGATACAATGCCTGCTTGGTCTATCATTTACTTATGGGGGTGTTGAACTCTCCAATTATATCGGTGGATATGCTTATTTCTCCTTTATCAATTTTCGCTTTTGGTATTTGACCTTCTGTTGTTAGATGCATACACCGTTAGGACTGCCATGTTTTTTTGGAGAATTGACCCCTTTTTCATTATTTGGTACTCCAGTATATTCCTAATAATTTTCCTTCTGAAATTAATATATTAATTTTATTATTATGTTTTGTATGAAATTAATATAGCTACAACAACTTACTTTTGATTAGTGTTAGCATAGTATGCTTTTCCTACTCCTTGACTTTTATGCTATCAAGTCTTTATTTTTTTGAGTTGATTCATTATATAAAACATATAGTCTGTTCTTATTTTAAGGAATGTTGTTAGATATCTTAAATCATGTACTTAGACCATATTTAAAGTAGTTTATCAATATATTTGGGTTAACACAAAAATGTTTGTATCTTTTTTTCTATTTATTGCTAGAGGCATCTTCTGATGCTTTCTCTGTTTTTAATTGGGCATTTTATATAATTTTATTTTATCTCTTTTAAACATATGAATTTTACTTCTTTAAAAAAATTGGTGGTTGCCAAGAGTTTAAAACACACTTTCTCCTTTTCTTAGCACTATTCTTCTTCATGGGTAATGCAAATAAATTATAACAAAATATTTCCAATTCATTCATCCTACCCCTTGTGACATTGCTATCATTTATCTTATTTATCCAATACCTAGTTAATATTATTAGTTTAAAAGATTGTCTTTTAGATTAATTAAAATAAGAAAAATAAAGTATCTTCTTTTACCTTCATTTATTCCTTATATGACACTTTTCCTTTCCTTATATAGATGCAGTTTGACGAACTGCATCGTTTCCATTTTGTTTGAAGAAAATCTTGTAAAATATTTTGGAGGCAGGTCTGCTAGTGATGAATTTCCTAATTTTTATTTTTTTCTGTTTGTTTGAGCAGGACATTATTTCTTTTCTTACTTTTGGGAGATAGTTTCACTGGATACAGAATTCTAGTTGGCATTTTTTTTTCTTTCAACAATTTAATATTTCACACCACTCTCTTCTTTCATCCATACTTTTTCCTGCAAATTCTGATAAAATTCCTTTTTATCTTACTCTATAAGTAATGTATTTCTCCCTCTCCCTCTGACTTCTTTCAAATTTTTTCCTTTAGTTTTCTGCAGTTTGAATGTGATATGACTAAGCATAAATATTTTTTAAATATTTAAACTGCTTAGTATTCTCTGCGTTTCCTAGAGCTGTGGTTTGATGTCAGTCATTATTTTTAGAAATTAGTGATTATTACTCCAAATATTTCTTCTGCTTTGGTCTGTCTTATTTTCTCCATCTGGTATTCCAATTATGTATGTATTATATCTTTTGTAATTATCACACAATTCTTGGATATTTCAGTCTGGATTTTTTAACTTTTTTTTTCTCTCTTTTCTTTCCAGTTTGGGAAGTTTCTATTGACCTATCTTCAAGCTAACTAACTATTTCCCTGTCCATGTCTAATGCACTGATGAGCCCAACAAAGCCACTCTTCATTTCTGAGTTTCTTTTTTTTTCCAGAATTTACTTTTGATTTTTTGACAGGTCACAGTGGATGAAACTCTTGACCCTCACCCCCTCCTCCCCTTGCTGTAATGGCTGAAACTTGTAACCCTTTCCCTCCCACTTCTCTCATGCCACAATTCATAACTCCCCTTGCCAAATGTTCCTTGAGGCAAAAAATAAGGAGCAAACAGATCAGAACAGACACACTGAAGAAGGAAGCATAAAGTCACCTGCCCCTCCTGGTGTCACATACCCTTTAAAACACACCTCCTACAACAAAGAGTCAGAGCCATTTTTCTTTCCTTTCTCTAGCAGATTTCACTGGCTCCCACCTGCCTGCTCTCTCCCTGCTTTCTCTCTGCTTTCTTTCCTTTCAATAAACCTACTAAACTTTAACTCACTATCTTGCATGGATTATTAACAACTTTGTGCCTAACATAATTGTTCCAAAACCTGGGAATTGAGATTAGACTGAAGTTTACATTTACATCACTTGGAGGCTATGGGAACCTCCTAGTCACTCCATTCCCTGAACTGGCACAGTCATTCAGGTTTCCATGTACTTAACGGCTTGAGCCCAGACCATCTCAACATGATGCCAGCTCACATCTACAGCATTCAAATGTCTACAGCTAATTTGGCCTTAGCTTGAGCTTCCCCCCACCTCCTTTTCACTGCACATCACCATATGCAAGAAAACATTTTTTCCAAGCTCTTGAAGAAAGTGTTCCTTTACTCCTTCCACCTCTTCCCCTTGCAATAAAGCCCTTCTATACCTTAACTTGCTGTGTGGTTATTAGTGTTGGACTGAAACTGGACAGGTACTTCTTCTACCCACTACAGCTTGAGCACACTTTTTTTCACTTCACTGCTCCTTTCATCTGACATCAGTCCTCTTCTATATGAGGTAAGACAGGAATTTCTATGGGGTTTACTGGAATACTTTGGCAGGATTCTTTTTTGGGGTCTATGGCAGTTCAGGCCTAGGTGTACACGACATGGAGTTTCCATTTTGGGCCTCGGGGGCCCCACACTCACTCTCTTGAATCTAAATGCTTAGTTGGAACCTCCCATATGCACATACCTAGTTTTTTCTAGGTATCACTGCTCCACTCTTAGTTCTGGTAGATTTGGGGGATGCCTGGAAACCATTTGGTGACTCACTACCCTCTCTCTCTCTCTCTCTCTCATAAAGATGTGGGGATGTCCACCTCTGCTTCTCAGAGACCCAGCATACACCCCTGAACTGTGACCCCAAGGAATATTCCCACTGATTATTCTTACTCTTTCCTATTTCCTTGTCCTTTCCTTCTTTATAATGGGTTTATCACAGTCTGTTCACCCTTAAGACACACCCCTGGCCTGCCTATTATGCCACCTCAAAGACCTAAATCTACAGGACAACATCAAACCTAAAACAACTCTTGTTTTACTCTATGGTCACCTGGCCCCAGTAACCTCTGGACAACCAAAATCATTGGCCAGAAATGGTACTTTTGATCTTAAAATCCTTACTGACCTCAAAAAATTCCTGCAGCAATCTGAAAAGTGAGATGAGGTACCCTGTGTCCAAGCTTTTTAAATGTTCCATGCTAAACCCTTAGTCTGCTCTTCTTAATTACCTATCGAATTCTCCTCCTCAATGAAAAACCCAAACTTCTCACTCCTCCCTCTTCTTTTCCCTCTCTCACTGACTCCTTTGCCCCCCAACCTTTTGCCCTCTTCTTACTTCGCCATCTTTTAGTCCCCTTTCTGCCCCCCTGACCTTCTGTCTCCCACCCCAATCCCTTACCCCTTCTTCCAAACCCCTCCCCCCCATACCTGGTCTTGACCAGTCCCCTCCCCAGCTTTGTCAAATACTTTGCACTTCAGTCCCTCTCCTCACTTTAATTCTAAAATCCCCACTTCCTCATCCTCAACTCCCTCCCTCGCCACTGGTATTTTTCCCCTTAGAAGAGTAACAGGATGCCAAGGCATTGCCAGGGCTCGTGTTCCTTTCTGTCTGCCCTTCTGTCTGTTTTCAGAGCCCTTAAAACCTTCCCTTGAGTCTATAGTTGGAATTAACAGAGCAAGCACCACCCGCTGCAAACCCACTCATAGCCTGCACTTTTCAAAACACTTCCTTTTTCCACTCATCCTTAGAAGTGCCTACATACCCAGTCCCTTCTTATGATGAGACATTCTAGCTAAACTAAACATGGTGCTCACACTTCCCTTACATTCAGAGCTAAACCTCACACCACCTGCAGTCCTGCTACTTACCCTCAGCCACAATTCAATTTTAGACATTCCCACTGTGTTATAAGTATTTGACATTATTCTGCCAAATTTGCTTTAATGGTCATTCTATGTGATGAGATGTTTGCTTAAAGTAAATCTAAAGGATATAAAAGATGTGATTTTATTAAAAGGAAAAAGAAAGAATGGTTTTGTCTTGAGATAAAATAAATGGTTGTTGCAGAATGAAAAACAAAATAGACAACCTTGAATAGATATAGTAAGTCATAGAACGTTTGTGGAAAATTAGGGTCAAAGTTGGAAAAATCTGATGGGTCTATCAAAGAAACACTTTAAAGCCTTAATGTCAAATAATATAGAAATTTTTAAAAATACAATTTAGTTTTCTCTCTGTTAAAATAACAAAGTTTTCTTGGATTATTAGTCTATTGTAATAGAAAGTTATAGAAGTCTTGTCTACCTACTAATTGGACAAGAATATATACCTTGCTCTACTGTCACCCAAAATTTCAATAGCCCCCATTGACCCATCCTGTCCTGTTCCCCTGAAAATAAACTTTAAGTTGAAATGTGTTGTTTTTCTTCTACTCCAGCTAGCCATCCTAGGGATCAAAACATGGTAGGTACAAGAGTTGGCAGTCTAATAACATCACAAATGCTTTCAAATTTGCTTTTCTGCAAAGACAAGGCAGAAACCTTCCTGGATTGATATGTCATCGTGACTCCCGTACCTACTTCCCCTCACAAGGTCTCTTACCATTTTATTAATACTTCTTACCTTAGCACCTCTGTTCTACAAATTCATAAATCAATTTCTACACACACAATTACCTCAGTTCATAACATTTTACACATAAGCTCTTTCAGGAACAGCACCTTAAGTTACCCCAAACTCACAAAACAAAACAAGAACTGGATGACTCAGCCCCCAACCACCACTGCATTGGAAATCCTGCTCACACCCCCAAAAACCCCTAATGCTGGCCCCATCCAGCAGGAAGTAGACATCCTGCCTCCATCCCTTAAATCAAGCCCAACCATCCCAAGTATAAATATTAATCAAAAGGCAGGAATGATAGGTCACAAGTAACAAAACTTGTGGCCCTCTCCCCCATCCCCCCTGTTGCTGCAATGGCTGAAAGTCATAACCCTTTCTGTCCCCTTCCCTCTTGCCACAACTCGTGACTTTCCTTGCCTAACGTTCTTCAAGGCAAGAAATAAGGAGCAAACAGGTCAAAACAGACACAGCAAAGAAGGAAGCAGAAAGGCACCCCCCCTCCCAACGTCACTTACTCTTTAAAACACAGCTCCCACAACAAAGACACTGAGCCATTTTACATTTCTTTAACTGGCAGGTTTCACTGGCTCCTGCCTGCCTGCTCTTTCCCTGTTTTCTTTCTGCTTTCTTTCCCTTCAGTAAACCTGTGGAGCTTTAACTTGCTATCCTGCATGGATTACTTAGTGATCCCATGCCTAACAATTTTTTCTTAAGATTTTCATCTCTATGCTTCTATTATCCATTTGTTCTTTCATATTGCCTACTCTTTCATTAGTGTCTTAATGTATAGTCATAGTTATTTTATATTTCCTGTGTGATAATTCCAATATCTGAGTCATATTTGAGTCTGGTTTTGCTGCTTGATTTTTCCACTCATGCTAATTTTTCCTTCCCTTTCAGTATGCCTTGTAATTTTGTTGTTGTTGTTGAAAGCCAAACATGTTGTATTGATGATAAGAACTGTGATAAACAGACTTGTATTCTGTGGAATCATTTTACTATGGCTGGGGATTGAGCTTTGCTGAATGTTTGCCATAACTAATGGTTGAATGACATCAGATTCTTCTTATGTCCTGTTTTTGTCCCTGTTCTTGACTTTCAACTTCCCTTACTCCTCCCTCTTAGTGAGAGTTCATCTCTTTCTGCTATTTGGACTGTAATTAGCTGTTATTACACTTGAGGTTCATTAGCATAGTGGTAAAGTTTTGGGTGGTTCTATAATCTTTCAGTTAAGTATCGGTCTTTTAATGGATTTGTTTCTTTGGATTGTGGCATACATGAGTCTTATTGTACAGATTTACTTGCCTCTTCTTAGATGATGTAGGAAGGCTAAAGGGGAATGAAATGAGCAGAAATTCCTTCTTCAGAGTTCTAGGATAAGACTCCAGTAAAGGATTTCCTATGGAGAGTAGACCTTTGTTATGGAGAAGGTTTTGATCCTATTTCACAAGGATTACTAATCTCTTGCTCCTGTTAAAGCCATTAGGGGATTGTTCAAAGCTATTAAGGAATTGTTTTTGGATTTTCACTGTGAGAATCTAGAGGGGTGGGCAGTTCTAGAAAGTGATGTCCATGAAAGTCTGGGGCCTCCTTAAGATTGTGGACCCAGGAGATTCTCACTTGCATGCTAGTTGACATAGCCTCCAGCAATTCATCTCTTATTCATAACTACCATTTAAGTGTTCCTACCAGTTTATGGATCCAACATCATCTGCTCCATGCAAACAAGTCTCAAATGTCACTCTGGATTTCCTGTCTCTAGATTTTGGGGATGAAGATTTACATTGAAAACTTGATTCTCTGATGGGTCTCAGGAAAGTCATTGCTTTAAGTTTGCCCAGTTTTTTCTTGTATAATAATGGGAGAAAGCTCTTTGCATGCTGAAACTGAAACTGTAAGTTCCTAATGCTAAATAAGGTGTACTATATTTTTCAATATTTCAATGGAATTAACAAGAGTTGAGATAATAGAGATAGTAGAACAATTAAAAAATTCTAAAATCCTCAACAGCAGTGATTGAATACTTTGATAGGCCCATAAAAATCATTTTCATGTTAAATAATTTTAATATTACTCATTCATACACATTTTCATAATTACTTTGCAACAAGTATTAAATGTAACAAATAAAAGGGATCAGTGTAGTGTGGTGTAAAATATATATAAGTTTGGGCAAAGTCATAATGATGCAATCATGTATATATAATACATTTTTTATAAAATTCCTTTGGTATGTGTTTCATTTACTAATCATGTGAGACTGGGATTTTTAATAATCTATAGATTGTTGTTAAATATAATGTGTTAATTTATTTCTAAGCCTTTGTCTTTTTCTTAGAAAAATAATAACAAAATTACCTCCATTTTTTCAATTCTTAGTCTGGGTCATATGCTGCTTTAAGAGCTTTTATGTAAAACTGTTTAAAACAAAATACAACCCTAAATGATAGGCATTTTTTGTTAGGACCATATACTTATTGCCTTGAACATCACATTTCTATTTGCAGAGTTCCACACTAGAGTACTAATTCTGTCCTCTAGTGCCACCATTTCTCATTCCTCTCAGTGGAAGATGACTGAGCAAGTGGTTGCCCATTAATCCATGTGTATCAGTTCAGTGAGGATAATCAATTAAAACTTTCTGAGCATTACAGGATTAGTTCTCTTTTCTTCCCCCTGCATCTGAACCTTTTCCTGAGGAGCCTGTCCCAAGATCTAATACTGAAATTGAGCAGAAATGCTAGGGAGCTCATTTTATCACTTAATTCAGCCATGCCTTCCATTTGTGTTCTTAACAAAAATCAAGTCAACCTTTTTGGCTGTATCTGTCTGACTCTTAAAAATTATTGCTAAAGAGTATTTTTATTTATTACCCCTATGGTACCCAGCATTATTATAATTCATATTTTACAAGTGGAGAAAGGAGGAAAATGGATGTTACCTAACTAGCTCAAGATCACATAACTAGTGTGTCACTGAGGTGGGCTTTGATTCCATGGAGTCTAGATATAGAGCATTAAACTAAGATGCTAAGAAATTAAACAAGGCATGTAAAATTTCAGAATGGTAGTGTCTGAAGCAGAAATAGTTTCATTTAGATAATAGAAAATTGTTCAAGTTCTTCACCTAAATTTCCTCAATAATTCACTTTAACAACTGAGCATAAAGCTAATTGGGGATTTTACAGTTATCTGTTTACTTTTATCAATCAAACACTTCCAAAACCAGATGTTCAAAGAAAACTCTTGTTCAAATTATTGCTCTATTTTGATCTAAATTATTGATAATATTAATAAGATGATTTCAAGTAGATAATTTTTTTCTGAACAATTATTAATTCCAACATGCAAATATTCAAATATTTTTACTTGGTAAGTAGCTTGGAGTTGATTAATTTAACCATAACATTTAGATATAATAAAAAAGCAGCAATAGTTTGTGGTATGAGCCCTTACATGGTAAAGTAGAGTTTTCCTCTATGCTTATGCTACTGATTTAACAAAATGCTCTGTCAGTCTTTCTTGCTTTTAAAAATCAATATGACTGCCTCACATAATAGAATTAGAAACCCCCAATTTCTTCACTTATACTAGTAAGAAAAGCTATAATACTCAGATCAACCACACATTTCTATCTCAGACTTGTTGAGACATAGTCATATAGTCCCAAGCAAGGTTGAACAAATTATATGGATTATGTACACATATGTGCATATTATATGTATATATATGCATATATAAGCATATATACATACACATTATATTTAAATATATAAGTATATAGTATGACATTGTAAGTATGAATTTAATATTAATGCAAACATTAATAAATTTTCATGATAAAACACATATATTAAGTGTTTATAGATAGATTAAATAAATGTATACATGTCTATAATTAAGTATGCAACACGCATATATACATATATTACATAAAACATAAAATAAATAAGCAATCTATAGAATCAACTGGCAAGACCAAGTGATGTAAATATGTTTTCTGCTAGGCCACTATGTAATAATAAAATTTTCTCCTACAATATTTGTAGAAAAAAAAGAAGGGATATTAATTCCCTTTAAACATACTTTTGTCAAATATGAGGATAAACAAGCTATGATGGAGAATAATAACTGTGATTTTGTCTGTTCTTAATACTTTTACAGTATTTTACAAGTTTTCTGGAGTTATTATGTGTCATGGTCAGGTTCCTGTGTCAACTTGGCCAAGTGGTAATACCTGTTTGTGTGGTTGGGCAAGTGCTGGTCTGTCTGTTGCGATGAGGACATTTCATAGAATTTTATCATGATCACATCAGCTGCATCCACATCTGATTCCATTTGTAATCAGCCAAAGGGGAGTGTCTTCTACAATGAGTGACACTGGATCTAATCACTGGAAGCCTTTTAAGGAGGATCAGAAGAGACAGTCTTTCTTCCTGCTTCAGCTGGCACACCTCTCCTGTGGAGTTCATCCAGACCCTCCATCGGAATCATCAGCTTCACAGCCTACCCTGTAAATTTTGGACTCTGCATTCTCATGGCCATGTGAGACACTTTGATAAATTTTATATTTGTGAGTGTTTCCTATTGATTTTGTTTCTCCAGAGAAGCCTAACTAATACAACTTGGCACCAGGAGTAGTTCTAAAGAAACAGAATCTTAAAAATGGGTTTTCATTAATGGTTTTCTATTCTGGCTGAACTAAAGGCACTAAGGACTCTGATTGCCATAATCAGAATGACACTTCCAATCCATGGAGTGAGTTGGCAAAAGAGAAGGTCAAAATATCACCATTCAATCTTCCTAATGCTTCGCTTATACAAAGTCAAATTCTGGGGGATAGTTTTTGACACCCTTATGGAGTTTTGGGGAAATAAGAGGCATAGAGATGTTGACTGGCTGTTGTTAGATACACTGGATACATTAAAGAGTGAAAGGGATGGGCTTAAGGCTTCAAATGAGAAGCTTAAGCACTGTATGACAGATGTAGCAGTTTCTATGAGTATCCTGAAGGAAAATCTTGTTTCCTGTAGCCATGTACTTGAGATCTCTGAAAATAAGACTCAGAATCTTATTGTTAGAGTAGTAACTTTACAACGTAAGCTGAAATCTCAATGTTCCATGGTATCTGCCATAAAAATGAGGGCACTGACTGGAAAGGAATGAGACCCTGAAAAATGGGATGGTGACATATGGATTGGTAATGATGTTGGGGGTGAGGTTGAAACCTTAGACCATGCTGAGTCTTCTCTAGAAAACCCTGTAATAGTCTGCCCTGAGAACATAGCCATCCCACCTCCAGCCTGCCTTCAGGAGTTGGCCATCCAACCTCGTCCTGAAGGGATTAGCCATAGAGTGATTAATCCTGTTTCACCAGATGAAACTGCAAATGAATTCTCTAAGCAAATGGCTTTGAAGATATTTCTAATTCTTTTCATGATGCACCCCCATGACCCCTCATTTCATCCAGACCTATAACTAAAGTCCCAACAGACCCCTAAAGATGAGGTACAAAGCATCACACACAAGGAGCTACATTATACTTCAAAAGAACTGTGTGAGTTTTCCAATTTATATAAACAGAAATCAGGGAAATATGTGGGGCAATGGATTTTAAGGGTGTGGGATAATGGTGGGAGGACTATAAGCCTGGGTCAGGCTGAATTTATTGATACGGGCTCACTAAGCAGAGATTCTGCATTCAATGTTATAGTTCGAGGGGTTAGAAAAGGTATTAACAGTTTGAATAGTTGGCTGAAACATGGAGCAAAAGGAGGCTGACATTACCTGAGGTTGAAATACCAGAACTGCACTGGTATAATGGAGATGAGGAGTTCAAGAAGCTTGGAGAGATTGGAATGTTAGAGTGGATTTATTATGCAATGCCTGCTCTTACACCCCAGCAATATCTGCAGGATGCACCTTTTACCAGAACAATGAGAAATAAATTTGTGAGACTAGTATCATCATCCCTGAAGAGCTCTGTAGTTGCACTTCTCTGTAGGTCATTTATTACTGTAGGAACTGCTGCCACTGAGCTGGAATCCTTAAATACAATGGAGATAACCAGATCCAGAGTTGGCAGAAGCCAAGTGGCAATACTTAATCACCAAAGACAGGGTAGGCATGGCTATTATAATAGACAGCAAACTCAAAGCAGGAGTCAAAATTATATGACTCACAGAGATTTGTGGCATTGGCTAGTAAATCATGGGGTACCTAGAAATACAATAGAAGGGCAGTCTACTAAATTCTTGTTTGAGCTGTATAAACAAAAGAGTTCTAGGTCAAGGGAACAGAAGTCTAACCTGAATTACAAAAACATGGGTCACGGCCCCTTAATCAATTTCCAGACTTGAGACAGTTTACAGGCCCAAAACCCTTGAATGAAGGGGAGTTCAGGTCCCTTTGGGAGAGAACCCTGTTACACTGCCAAAAATTTATACTGTTAATCTTCCTCCAAGCCTTCCCCAAGGAGACTGACAGCCTTTTACCAGGGTGACTGCATTGGAGAAAAGGAAATGATCAGATATTTTGGGGATTGTTAGACATTGGTTCGGAAGTGACATTAATTCCAGGGGACCCAAAACATCACTCTGGTCCACCAGTCAGAGTGGGGGCTTATGAAGGCCAGGTGGTCAATAGAGTTTTAGCTCAGGTGAATTTCACAGTGGAGCCAGTGGGCCCCCAGACCCATTCTGTAGTTATTTCCCCAGTTCCAGAATGCATAATTGGAATAGACATACTGAGCAATTGGCAGAATCCCCACACTGGCTCTCTAACTCATGCAGTGAGGGCTATTCTGGTGAGAAAGGCCAAGTGGAAGCCACTAGAACTGCCCCTACCTAGAAAAATAGTAAATCAGAAACAATACCAGATTCCTGGATGGATTGCAGAGATTACTGCCACTCTTAAGGACTTGAAGAATGCAGGGGTGGTGATTCACACCATATCCTATTCAACTCTCCTATTTGGCCTGTGCAGAAAACAGATGGGTCTTGGGGGATGACAGTGGATTATTGTAAACTCAACCAGGTGGTAACTCCAATTGCAGCTGCTGTTCCAGATATGGTATCATTGCTTGAGCAAATCAATATATCCCCTGGTATCAGGTACATAGCTATTAATCTGGCAAAAGCTTTTTGCTCAATAGCTGTTAGCAAGGACCACAAGAAACAGTTTGCTTTCAACTGGAAAGGTCAGCAATATGCTTTCACTGTCCTACCTCAGTGGTGTATCAACTCACCAGCCCTATGTCATAATCTTGTCCGCAGGGATCTTAATCATTTCTCCCTCCCACACGAAATCACACTGGTCCATTATATTGATTATACCATGTTGATTGGACCTAGTGAACAAGAAGTATCAACTACTCTAGAGTTATTGTTAAGACATTTGCGTGTCAGAGGGTGGGAGATAAATCCAACAAAAATACAGGGGCCTTCCATCTCAGTGAAATTTCTAGGTGTCCAGTGGTGTGGGGTATGTCAAGATATCCCTTTAAAAGTGAAGAATAAGTTGCTGCATCTGGCCCCTCCTATGACCAGAAAAGAGGCACAGCACCTAGTTGGTCTCTTTGGGTTTTGGAGAAAACATATTCCCCATTTGGGTGTGCTACTCCAGCACATTTATCGAGTGACCAGAAAAGCTTCTAATTTTGAGTGGGGACCTGAACAAGAGGAGGCTCTGTGGCAGATCCAGGCTACTGTACAAGCTGCTTTGCCACTTGTGCCACATGATCCAGCAGATCCAATGGTGCTGGAAGTGTCAGTGGCAAATAGAAATGCTGGTATGAGACTTTGGCAGGTCCGTATAAGAAGAATCACAACACAGACTCTTAGGATTTTTTAGCAAAACCTTACAGTTTGCTGCAGATAACTACTCTCCTTTTGAGATACAGCTTTTGGCCTGCTACTGGGCCTTAGCAGAGACTGGACGTTTAACCATGGGTCACCAAGTAACCATGAGACCTGAGTTGCCTATCATGAGCTGGGTGTTGTTTGACCTACCAAGCCATAAATTGAGCATGCACAGCAGCACTCTACTGTAAAATGGAAATGGTATATACAATATAGGGCCAGAGCAGGTTCAGAAGCCATAAGTAAGTTACATGAGAAAATGGCCCAAATATCCACGGTCTCCATTCCTGCCACATTACCTTCTCTTTCCCAGACCAGAGCTATGGCCTCTTGGGCAGTTCCTTACAGTGAATTGACTGATGAAGACAAAACTCAGGCCTGGTTTACAGATGGTTCAGCATGATATGCAGGTACCACCTGGAAGTGGACAGCTGCAGCACTACAACCCCTTTTCTGGGGTGTCCTTGAAGGACAGTGGTGAGGGGAAATCCTCCCAGTTGGCAGAACTTCAAGCAGTGCACCTGGTTGTTCATTTTGCTTGGGAGGAGAACTGGCCAAAGGTGCATTTGTATACTGACTCATGGGCTTTTGCTAATGGTGTGGCTGGATGGTCAGGGACTTGGAAAGACCATAATTGGAAAATTGGTGAGAAAGAGGTCTGAGGAAGAAGTGTGTAGATAGATCTTTCTGAGTGGGCTAAAAACATGAAAATATTTGTGTCCCATGTGAATGTGCAGCATAGAGTGACTTCAGCACAGGAAGGTTTTAATGACCAAGTGGATAACATGACCTGTTCTGTGCATACCAGTCAGCCTCTTTCCCCAACAACTCCTGTCACTGCTCAATGGGCTTATGAACAAAGTGGTCATGGTGTTAGGGATGGAGGTTATGCATGGACTCAGCAACATGAACTTCCACTCACCAAAGCTGACTTGGCTATAGTCATTGCTGAATGCCCAATTTTCCAACAGCATGGACCCACACTCAGTCCCTGATATGGCACCATTCCCTGAGGTGACCAGCAAGCTACTATGTGGCAGGTTGATTACATTGGACAACCCCCTTCATGGAAGGAGCAGCAATTTGCTTTAACTGGAATAGACATATACTCTGGATATGGGTTTGCATTCCCTGCACACCAAGCTTCTGCCAAAACTACCATTTTACAGACTGCCTTTTCCATCATTGTGGTATTCCACACAACATTGCTTGTAATCAAGGGACACACTTCACAGCAAATGAAGGGCAGAAATGGGCACATGCTCATGGAATTCTCTGGTCTTACTATATTCCCCATCATCCAGAAGCAGCTGGATTGATAGAATGGTGGAATAATGGCCTTTTGAAAATTCAATTACGGTGCCAACTAGGTGGCAACACCCTGGAGCGCTGGCGTAATGTTCTCTAGGAAGTTGTATATGCTCTAAATCACAATCTGTTCTATGGTGCTGTTTCTCCCATAGCCAGAATCCATGGGTCCAGGAACCAAGGGGGTGGAAATGGGAGTGGAACCACTCACTTTTACTCCTAGTGATCCACTAGAAAAATTTTTGCTTCCTTTCCCTGCAACCCTGAGCTCTGCTGGTCTACAGGTTTTAGTTCAAAAAGGGGGAGTGTTTCCACAAGGAGAAACAACAATGATTATATTGAACTGGAATGTAATTGAAAACTGCCACTTGGTCACTTTGGGCTACTTATGCCCCTGGATCAACAAGCCGAAAAGGGGATTACATTATTGGCTGGGGTGATTGACCCTGACTATCAGGAGGAAATAGGACTGCAACTACACAGTGGAGGTAAAGAAGAATTTTCTTGGGATATAGGGAGATCCCCAGGGCATCTTTTAGTACTAACATGCCCTGTGATTAAAATCAGTGGAAACTGCAACACCCCAATCCAGGCAGAACTATCAATGACTCTGAAACTTCAGGAATGAAGATTTGGGTCATTCCACCAAGCAAAGAACCATGGTCAGCTGAAGTGCTTGCTGAGCATAAAGGGAACATGGAATAGGTAGTGGAAGAAGGTAGTGATGACTATGAACTACAACAACATGATCAATTACAGAAACGAGGACTGTAATGCTGGTTTGCTCATGTTATACTGTTTAAGTTGTAAGATATCAAGTTTAAGAATGAGCACCCTAGTCTGGAGAGATTTAATGTGTTTTCAGTTATATGCAGGACAGTTGAGTATTGTTAGGTGAAAGAAAAAAAACATGTGTTTTATTGCTCTTTATTTAGAAATTAGGTATGGTTTAAGGTGATATGTATAGCTGCCAAGTTGACAAGAAGTGGACTGTCATGGTCAGATTCTTACATCAACTTGGCCAAGTGGTGGTACCTGTTTGGTTGGGCAAGTGCTGGCGTGTCTGTTGTGATGAGGACATTACAAAGAATTAAATCATGATCACATCACCTGCATCCACAGCTGATTCCATCTGTAATCAGAGAAGGGGAGTGTCTTCTGCAATGAGTGATGCTTAATGCAATCACTGGACACCTTTTAAGGAGGATTCAGAAGAGACAGGCTCTCTTTCTGCTTCAGCCAGCAAGCCTGTCCTGTGGAGTTCATCCAGAACCCCCACTGGAATCATCAGCTTCACAGCCTGTCCTCAGGATTTTGGACTCTGCATTATAATGGTTACATGAGACACTTTTATAAACTTTGTATTTGTGAGTGTTTCCTGTTGAACCCCAGAACCCCAATTAATACAGTATGAAAAACATTCAAGTTAAAGAAAAAATGTAGAAAGTTAAGATAAAAACAAAATTCATAATGCTACCCTGAAAAATCTTGAAGCTAAAAATACTGGGCTCAATTTTGAGAAATGGTATGCATTTCTTTAAAATCTAAGCAGTTATTTAATAAATTAATATTCTGTCTTATAAAATAGAACCTTAGTGGCTTGAAGGAGTTATCTGATATGGAGGCATATATATTTCCCCCTTTTTAGTGTGGGAATGGGCTCAATAATCTTTGCTTTTGGCCAAAAGTACAATCAATCATAAATAAATAATAATTATATTAAAATGCTGGGTAAAGGGAAAATAATCAATTCAAATTTACATAAATACCTCTCAGGGGAGAAAATGCCAATCAACTGTTCTATTTAATTTATACACATGTGCTGAAATAAGCAGAAACACAATTCACTTTTTACTCTGTTTTAGAAATTATTAGTGGATAGGATATGTACTTTAGTGTAGTTTATACCATTATTTGTTATTTTGATGTGTTATATATTTGTTGAGAAAATCTTATTTTCCTTTGATATTCTGTTTTTCAAATGAAAATTCTGAAGATATCTATTACTCAGACATTGAAATGTAAGAGAAAAAAGTTCTGTAGAAGTAGCCTTGTTCTTCTGTCAAATCCCAACTCTACCACTTGCCTGAGTACTTACATTGATTATATCACTTTTCCCCATGATTGCATAAGTAAAAATATATCAGAACCATTTGTATGAGAAGCTAAAACTTGATGTAATCACAGTGCTATCAGGTGGAATATACTTTATTTATTAATGTGATTTAGAAATCACATTATTTACCATACTGTGGTTGGATGAATTTATAACAAATAAAAGTGTGTTCTAGATTTTCATTAATCAAATTGATGTTAACTTTAAACTTGATTTTAGCAGAACCAAAGTGCTAAAATTAGAGATGAAATTGGCTGATAAATATGTTGGGCTTGGTAATAAGGGACCCAATATTTCTGATACAATTAGAAAAACTCTCAAGTTTAGAATGATATTTAAGGAGAATGTAAGAAAGCAACTTCCTCTATGTCAAACAATATTGGTATTACAAAACCTATCTTTGATAAAATAAAATGAAAGATATATTTATATCTGAAGATGATTCACGTGGATGATTCATTTCAATTTAATGAATGTGATTTGATTTGAGTGAACACAATGACCTTGTTGATGTGGTCGTGATGGGTCAGAAGGCAAGAAAACATCAGAGAAAGAAAGGTATATAAAAAATCTATAGTACCTGTACCAATCTCAATGATCTTTAACTTTGAGTTTCAACCAGTACAGGTCACTGGTAGCCCACCCTGATACACCCCATTTTTTTCATGCCACTTTACCAAACACCTCTATTTTCCATGTCGTTACTGCATCAATCTTGTCTAGGGCTGCATTTTTAATTCCTGTTACTGCTGCCGCAGAAGATGCAAAGACCAATCTTGCTGCTATCACTACATTTAGTTCCTTTCTTGATGTTTTTATAGCTCCTTGCACTGTGTTCTGAAATATCCAGTTTAAGTCTTACAAGTTCTTCCCTCAAATAATTTGGTACAAGTTACATTGACATTCTTCAGTATATTTTTGTATTGTAATAATTTCTGCTTACCTTACAAACGTTTTTCTACTTTAGTGGCTAAATTCTGTCTTACAGTTTCTATTTTTACAATTGACTATGTGATAAAATTCAGGATATATGGATGTAAATTCCTACCTGCTAAGTGTTTTGGGGAAAGCAAAAGTTTCGTATTTTTTTAGAATAAAGGCCAAAAATGAGACTTTTGCTAACCCTTCTACATTCTTATTTTCTTCAGCAGATCTTGTAACCATGAAGTGTGGAGAGCATGAGGGGAATTTCAAGAGAATTACAAAGATGCCAGCCTGGAAACAATGCCTATAGTCAACTACCTTCACACTGCTATTTATGGAGAAAAATAAACTTGTGTTTAAGCTACTTACTCAGGATTTCAGTTACTTGCATGTGAGAGCAATCTTAACCCAGGCCATTTACATTCTTTCTTAGTTTTGCAGACTACAATACAAATACTACACAGTGAGTTGGTTTAACAACAAGAATTAATTGATCATGGTTTCACAAGACTGAAATGCAAATCAAGGCATTATCTTCAAGGCTTGTTTCTTCCCAGGGTCAGTAGCATTCAGGCTGGTTGGCCACCCTTGGGATTCCTTTGCTCTCTGGTTACATGGTAATGTCTTCTCCTTTCTCTTCCAGGTTGTTCCCATTCTTCCCTGTGACTTTTTCTCACTATGTCTGAACTTCATCTGATTTTATAGGACTACAGTAATTTGGATGAAAGCCCACCCTCCTTGAGCTGAGCAACATCTTCATTAACATAACATCTTTAAGAGCTCTTATTTGTAATGGGTTCCCACCCACAAGAATATGGATTAAAACCAAGAATGTACCTAAATTGGGATACATATCAACACAAGCCAGAGTTTAAGTGAACTGTTGTTGCTCAGACACTAGAATCTTGGGGTCTTGATACCCTGTTATTAATTCCAATTAGACTTCTAGAAAGTCCCACTGTTCTCATTCAAAAGGAGCATGCTTTCACTTTCCATATTTTCTGAGGTAGTTACAGTAACTAGAGTCTCTTTATCCATGTAGTTTTCATGGAATCCTGAATATACTGGAACAAATACAATGATTCAATTAAAAAAGATTGTCTAATAAATTTTATTAGATCAATTATAGGATTTATGGAGAGTTTCAATCTGCTGAGATTGTGGACTTATGTTTTCCTGTTCTCTGAATTTTGACCATCATACTGCTAAAGGATGTGTTATTAGTAATTTTGATTTTTAAAGAGATGGCTATTGGAAATTGTTAGAATAGTTGCATACAACAAAGTGAGTGCTGGACATTGTTAAGATGTTTTTCAGGAAGACTATAATATCATGAAATATTTATGTGCTCTAATTAGAGACAAAATGTATGTAACATAATTAACTATATATATATATATATATCTGTGCTAGTTTGAAAGGATATATGTCCCCTAGAAAAGCCATATTTTAATCTAAATCCCATTTCATAGAGGCAAAATAATCCTTATTCAATACTGTATGTTTGAAACTGTAATCAGATCATCTCTCCGGATATCTGATTTAATCAAGAGTGATTGTTAAGATGGATTAGGTGATGACATGATGCCACCCATTTGGGTGGGTCTTGATAAGTTTCTGGAGTCCTGTGAAAGAGGAAACATTTTGGAGAATGAAGGAGATTTGGAGAGAGCAGAGAATGCTGCAGCACCACAAAGCAGAGCGTCCATGAGCCAACGACCTTTGGAGATGAAGAAGGAAAACACCTCCTGGGGAGCTTCATGAAACAGGAAACCAGAAAAGAAAGCTAGCAGATGACATAATGTTTGCCATGTCCCTTTCCAGATGAGAGAGGAACCCAGAACTTAATCAGCCTTCTTGAACCAAGATATCTTTCCCTAGATGCCTTTGATTGGATATTTCTATAGATATGTTTTAACTGGGGCATTTTCTCGGTCTTAGAACTGTAAACTAGCAACTCATTAAATTTCCCTTTTTAAAGGCCATTACATTTCTAGTATATTGCATTCTGGCAGCAGCAAACTAGAACAATATCCATGATTTAAAACTATGCAGTAACTGGCAGTACACTAGAAAAAAGGCTCTAGGTAGAAGAACTGGAAGAATATTGCACTGTTCTTTATGTTTCTTAAAAATTTTCTAAAGAAAGTTTTGCTATTGGTACAAGTAGAAATAGGGTATAAAAAATAATTGGTTATTACCGTGTAACAAGCCACTACAAAATGTCAGGATATGTAACAATCTATTTTGCTCACCGAGGTGTGGTTGGCAAAGGCAGCTCTGCTTTAGATGGTGATGGCTGAGGCAGCTCTACAGGAGATCCACAGGTGATCCTTCTTAGGCACAGGCTGAAGAGGCAGTTGCTATCAGAGGGAAGATCTTTTCATGGCTATGGTATTAGCAAAAATGAGAAGCCCAAGTGCATGAGCATACCTTAAGCCTCTGCTTATGTCACACCGCTAATGCCCAAATGTTCACAGCAAAGTAGCAAATCACATGGCTAAACGCAAAACCAAGGTTAAGAGAATTATATTATGCCCCTGTGGGAGGAACTGCAATTTTACATAGCTATATGAAAGGATGAAGAACTGGAGGCACTAATTCAATGAGATGAGTACTACTTTTCACTTATTCTGCTGTTCCCTTTTATTTTCTTGAAGAATAAAAATTTAGCTGTACTTTAAAATGCAAGCAAAATAATATAGGAAAGAATTATTCCTCATATTGACTTTATATTTTGAATGATAAACATCACTCAGTGCTGTCTAAATTCTATTTTGATGTGTTATTTTGTAGACTACCTGGGATTGGGTAATTGAAGACAGTGTATGATTGGCTTTTTTGTACTTTTTAATCATAAAAAGGAATAAAGTATGAATTGTGCATGGACTTCTTAATAGAGTTTTGATTCTATTGTTAAGAGAATGACTATACCTAAAAGAATAATTAAAATTCTTCTGTTTCAATTGATTTTAATGAAAAATGACTGCATAATATCAACTATACATTGGTCTTATTTTATGGCTCCCTTTAAATCTTT
Source organism: Tamandua tetradactyla (assembly GCF_023851605.1). Classification (NCBI taxonomy): domain Eukaryota; kingdom Metazoa; phylum Chordata; class Mammalia; order Pilosa; family Myrmecophagidae; genus Tamandua; species Tamandua tetradactyla. The sequence continues at coordinate 42,911,995 of NC_135336.1, forward strand.
AGAAAACCTTGAGTTCACTTCAAATTACTAGATAACTGGATAATTCAAACAAATAAGCAAAACCGAACACATAAGATGGAGAAAGAGAGATAAAATGGAAGTCAAGAAAAGAGATGTCTTAGATGTCTATAATTAATACAATGGAACTGAAATACTAAATAAGAAATATGTACCTGTGTATCCATTTGTTTGATTCTATTCACCGAAGGAAATTTTCCTAATAAAGCAAATTATTTATATGTATTGAAGACATTTTCATCTATTCTCTGGAGATAGTTGGAATTCTTATTTTGTTTCAAAACCATAAACACACTGAAGTAATTTTTTAAAGAATATCTTGCATATTGATTTTCTCAATTTGGGAAATAATACTAGCAGCCCCTGCTCCACTTAGCTACTAGGCATATTCAATTAGATACTTTAACTTGAAGAAAAACATTACCTGTTTGGAAAATAAAGGTGATTAGCAACCAAATAATTCATCCTTAGCAAACGTTATTTTTTAAAAATCTTGAAGGAAGATATCAGACCTGTTATGACCACAGGGAGCAGATGAGTGGTATTTGCTGTGTACCTCACAGAAAAATTTAATGTTCCTTTCATGGCCTTCTGATGCCATCTATCCGGGAGCTATGTATTTCTTTATTTATAGATTCATGGATAGTTATAAAATATGCATGATGTTTCGGTGTATATAAGTCAAAATCACTGTTAAAATTTAACCCAACTAAAAATCTTCAGATTTGTTTGCAGATTCCTGCAAGATAGGCAATGCACATATATTTATCCTATGAGAATGTTAGTTTTGACAGTAGTATCATACATGGGTCTGTCACTTTTTGGTATAATGATTATTATCTATATTTTATCTTCAGTTGCTCTGAAAAGTGTCTAGATGTTCCAGTGATGGGTGCTTATGGATGTGGAATGAAATAAACTGAAATGTATTTTAGTATAAAAGAGATAAAATATCTTCTGTTAGCTACTGGTATTATTTCCCAAAGGAGATCTTTTTGGCTCTACCTTGAAAATATATAAAGAATCTGATCACGTTTCACCACTTTTCTCCTAGGTCAAATCTGTTACTTAGGTTTTTACAGTACTTTCTTAAATCCAGCAGACAAGATGACTTTTAAAAATGAAGTCAGATCATGTCACAACTTTACTCAAAACCTTTTAATGGCTCCCCATTTGACTTAGAATAAAAATAAAACTTATTATAGCTACAAGGCATGAAATGATCTGTCACTCTCCTTCTTCTAACTCCCATGCAATTTCTTTTCTGACATCCTCTCCTCCCCTAAACTCAACACACAGATCTCTGTTACTTCTTGAAATGCCAAAGTTGCTTCTACCTCACAGATCCTCTACAGCTTTTATCTGTATTTGGAATTCTCTTCTCCCAGAGATCCAGATAGCTTCTGCTAGTTGCAAGTCTATGCAATGAATGTTCAGCTTCTTGGTAAGGCTTACTGTCATTTAACATAATTAAATATTGACTATTAAAAATAGTAACATTCTCCTCTCCTACTACCCACATACTTTCTTAACTCTCTTAACTGCTCTGTTTTATTTAATAGCCATTATTATAATCTAAAAGAATTAAATCATATTCATTTATTATATCTCAGGGTCTATCTCCTCTAACTGAATATCAGCTCCTCAAGTTGGGATATTTGTCTATCTGTTCTAATTAATTACAGTAAATCCAATGCCTAGAACAATGAATGGGATATAGTAGGTACTAAATATATATTGATAAAAACCTGTGATGGATTGAGTTCCGTCTTCCACAAGGCATGTTCAAGTCCTACTCACTAGTTCTGTAGATCTCATTTGTAAATGGAATCTTGAAAATTGTATTACAATGAGAAAAACTGATGTGCTATGGGCCTTAATCCAATATGTCTGAAGTTCATAAAACCTGAGTATTTTTTTGTGACCGTAGCACCTAAAAGTAGTTATGTAAGGTGTTTCTCCTTGACAGTAGGGTGGAGAGAACTGATAAAGGAATTGACACAAAGCAAAGGCATTCAAGAAAATATATGGTCTCAGTCAATAATGAGGTATAAAAATATGATAGAATATGAATAACTCGACACAATTTTTGAAATGAAATCTATTATAGAGGTAATGTATTTAATTATAAAATGTTTAAATTTCATGAAATCATAAGTGAAAAGCCATTTATAAATATATCATGTTTAAAATATATAATATGAACATTACAAATGCACATGTATTTACACAAAATGAGATTATACTACATATATTGCTTTAAAACTTTGTAAATTTAAAGTATTTATTAATCATTCTCTAATATACTATACTTAAATATTCTTCATAAATAATATTCCAGTTGAAACATATTATTGTAAAAATGTGTTGTTGAATTTTAATGCACATACAGAAAAGTGGAATGCATGAATATGCATTTAAATGTATTATATTAATTTCCTATTACTATTGTATCACAAATTTAATGACTTAAAAGAACACAAATTCACTCTCTAGAGCTTAGAAGTCACAAATGAATCTTACATGGCTAAAATCAAGGTGTCAGTAGGGCTGGTTCTTTCTAGAGGCTTCAGAGGAAAATCTTCCTCCTGCCTTTTTTAGCTTCTAAAGTCCTCCTACCTTTTCTTGTAGCCCTTCATTGCATCATTCCAGCCTTTTGTTTCTGTTAACTCCCACAGCCTATGTATGTATATATATATTTTTTTTTTCTTTTTTTTTTTTTTTTTTTACTTGGGCAGGCACCAGGAATCGAACCTAGGTCCTCTGGCATGGCAGATAAGCATTCTTGCCTGCTGAGCCACTGTGGCCCGCCCAGCCTATGTATCTTAATGAGCCAACATCCAGCCCACCAGGATAATCTAGGCCTATCTTTATATCAAGATCTTTGATGTAACTACACCTGCAAATGTAAAACAAAAGGTTCTAGAGATTGGGATATGGGACCTTTGGGGGGTCCATTATTCACCCTATGAAATATATTAATTCACCCAGTGAACATACATGACACAACAACACAAATCAGGAAATATATTTTGTCCATAAGACAAATCATGAATATAAACAAACTTCTGAATCCTTTATACCACCATGTACACCCTTTACATTGTCCTCTTTTGTTTTACTGCCTCTCCTATAATTCAGTTAGGAAAGAACACATGAAGAAATCTTATATTATTGTTCTATAGGGTTAGATAATAATCATTAAAGAAAGCCTTTAAATTTAAATGTTTATTTTAAAATAAAGATTTATTTTCTTATGATATTCTGAAAGTTTTTAATACTGTCTCAATGTATAAGTGGAATTCCTTTGGAAGAATTTATTTTAGAACGTAACAGATGTCAATGGTTTACCTTCATGCTGTATAATGAAATGTTTGGAGTATAAGAACTGCTAAGAGAATCAAATACTCTGAATTACAGAACTATTATGAGCACCAGAAAAGTCAAGGGAGAAGTATGTCCAGTCCAGTGTCATATAAATAAATTCACATGACTTTCTCTTTTATTGCTGCATCATCAGTGACATTTTTTCTGAAAATCTTAAATATCACAAAACCTTTTGCAAGACCTCATAAGGAGATTTGCTGTTAGACGAAGATAACCAGATTTCAATTTTTAAAATTGTATGTGTCTTATATCTGAAATGTTGATTTCATTAAACTTTAGTGTTAGTTTTGATAGCTACATCCCAACCTCTTACCCAGAATAAGATTTGAAAAATTTTCACCAGAAAGGTAAATATTCTGTCTACTGAATATACCATAACTACAGTGTAGAAGTTTCTTATGGGCACACAGTTTCTAGGATTAATTTTTTGAAAAAAAAAGATTTTTATTAAAGTGATGTTTAAGAATATTCATCTAATATATCATGAAAGCCTACTATGTCCTAGGCAAATATTGACCAAACAAACAGAAACAAACAAAGCAGATGTAGTTAAGCAAACATGAAGTTCAATGTGTATTAGAGAGAGAGAAACTAAGAAACTAAAAAAAAACTATAGAATGATAAACACTTATAAAGTGACAACTAAACCCTAAGAAAGGGGCAGTAAGCCATGCAAACAAATGAAGAAAGTCTAATACAGGAAGAATATTTGCAAGGACCCTTATACGTGAATGGACTTGATGTGTTTGAGGCAATGAAAATATGCAGGTAGAATGGAAATATAAAAGGGAGTCTGAAGCATACCAGGTAAAAGAGAGGCCAGATAAAAATGGGCTTTGTTGACCATGATAAGGCATAGGGAATTTCTGTGCAAAATTGTGGAAGTATTGATTATTTTAGCGATGAGAGTAACATGATTTGATTTATGCTTTAGAAAGTTAGCTTTTACTGCTGGATGGAGAAAGAACTAAATGAAGCAAGGAAGGATTGAAAAAAACAAGAAAAAAAGACCAGTAAGTAGAAAAGAGTAGTCAGGAGAGTATTCCAACTGTCTAGAAATATGATGACTTGAAATAAAGTAAGGACAATAGAGTTTGAAGAGAAGAAGATGATGAGTGTTAACCTTGAATTAACTTTTAATCAACAAAATAGATTTGTATAACAAATAGATGGATACATGACCCTGAAGATCCGAGGAAATATTTGGGGCTGTCTAATCCTTCATGAATGGAGTTTTGTATATATAATGTCTAAAATCTGGGAATGAATATGAAGAAGGTTTAGAGAGAAGAAAAGAAGAAGCTAAATGTAATGAAGATGAGTGATAGAAAAGAACAATGCAAAGCAAATAATGCCATTGCATGAAAGTCATGACTGTCAAATGCTGCTGAAAAATTATGTAAAATGATACCAAATAGTGCTAATCTTAATGTGAGAGATATTGTGCACAACCATCCAAATCCTCTCTCTAAGACTAAAGTAGTTTTTCACAAATTCCAAAAGAATGGTTAGTTAACAGCTTTCAGGCTTTCCCTGATATAGCTGACAAGATCCAGCTTATTTAAAATCATACATCCTTCTTATGGTTAGCCTAAAACCAATAACTGGGCCATTTGTGGTTAGTCTTGACACTTTTTTCAACTAGTGATAAATTAGAATGGTTATCCCAGTTTCAGAAATCCTTGTTCTGACTTCAATCAAGCTATTTTCTCTTTCACTCCAATTATGCATCACTCCTTTTCAAATAATTGGCTTATAATAGTAATAGTAGTGGATACAGAAAGTAAATACCTAGTTGGGATTCGAGAGCTTTATCATCAACTGGCCAGATGTCAAAAGGACTGCATCTGGTAGTGATGGAGCATGGATAGCCTGGGCATAATGTAGTAAGGCTATTGTTAAAATTTTCACCTTTGGGAAAATGGTATAGAAAAACCCATTGAAGCAAATATTCTTGTTGGTAAAATGTATCATTCATTTAAAAATATATGGAGTTAGTAAATATAAGGATAATGGAATTGCGTGGCTTCTTCTGGATCACTATTATTCTTTATCTCTAGAAAGATATTTTAAAAACTTAGGTTTATTAATCATTAATTAAAAGCTAAGTGTGAAAGCTGGAAAGCTTCCTTGGCAACATTTAAAAATAGTCTAGTCTCCTGAAGCTGGAAGAAAGAAAAAGTCGAAGGTCGTGATCATAATTAAGCAGAACTTCAAATAATGTTAAATTTTCAACTGACTAGATCTACCAGAGTCGAAGTTAGGGCTCTGACTTGTAGGGGATGCAGACTGAAGTCACTTAAAGGGAATATGGGTATAGGTAAATTGAAGAATCTTGAGCCCCCAGAAGCTCCTAAATTCTCAATTTGCAAAAGTAGTGGTTCAATCCTACTGTTAAGGGCTCACATTCCTATCCCTTTGCTTAAAAATTATTCAGAGGCCTTTTAAGAATACTTTCCTCTCTACATCCAGCTCATCCTTCAACTCTACTTCTGAAATTTAGGCTAATATCAAAAGGTAAGGTAAGTCTTGACTAGCTAAGAAAGGAAAGGAAGTATACATGTTGAACTCATCAATAGTACCGTTAGGAACCAAGAAAATATGTAGGGATTGAAGGTGCTGAATCAAAGCAGAGCAGGAGAGAAAGTTCAATAATGGACAATTTACCATTATGGGAGACATTTTCCAGATATAGATTTTAATACCTTAGCAGGACCCTAGTTAAAATATGCTAGCATGCCATTGGAATAGCTCTGAGAAATTTAGAGCACATGTAGATGCCCATAGGAAGTGAAGTACAAATGCTATAAGTGCTATGAAAAATTATATAAAAATGTATTGAGGGCATATGGGTGATTCAGTGGTATAATGCTTGCCTTCTATGCAGGACACCCAAGTTTCGATTCCCCAACCATGCACCTAAAAAAATGTGCTTAAAGGTTCATAGATATAGGCATGCTGGTGTGATGGGTTGAAACATGTGCTATACAGTCTTGCCATGTGACATAGGAGTCCAGGATTGCTAGAAGTTGATTTCACTAAGAAGTCATCATCTTGATGATGCCTTGACATGGATATTTTCATAGCCTCAGAACTGTAAACTATAAACCTGAAAGCTAATAAATTCCCTTTACTAAAAGCCAACCCATTTTATGGCATCTGCCTAGCAAACTAGAACAGCTGGTGATGCAAGAGGCCTGAAAAAACATCAGATGATTATGATCCACCAAAGAACTTGGTGAACATTTTGCTTATGATAGTAGTAATGGCTGAGTGAGAAGGGCACCCCAGCTTCACTGAGCAGCTCTACTAGGAATGGGGATGCTAAGAACCCAGGTACTTAACCACTAGAAGCAAGATGGGTATAAACACTATAATAAGTGGGAAGGGTTGAGTGGCAACAAAAAAGTCAGACTTGCACATACCTGGATGGATGATTAAGAAACATTATATCCCCAGGGGCCAGGTAGAAAGACATACAAAACAATATTGCTTTAAATATTTAACTCAACTCTGGAGAAAGCTGTGCCTTGAACAAACTTAGCACTTACAGAAGGGAGGACAGTTATCTGCTTAAGAAGGCATAGATTTCCTTCAAAATCAAGAGTAGGCACCCTCCTCTCCCTCCACACTCCTTATCTCCTGCACTTTCTCTAGAGCTTGTCTCAGGCAGCAGTGGTATACCCAAGAGCCATGGATCTGCACAACATTTCGGTCACTACTCCTACACTCTCTCCTGAACAGAGAGGTGCATACTAAGAAACCACAAGACTGTGTATCTAGGGAGCTGGCTTACCAACCTTCATTCCAGAGCCATCTTGGCCTGAACCACACATAAATGTGTAATAGTCTTGAAAAGGATCACCTCTCCAATCCCAGTTTCCATCAACACCCAGCACCTAGCAACTCAACATCTCCCTGTGAACAGCCTCTGAAACAGGTGGGCTCCTCAATGATTTCCACCATTAAGGAGCTAGGTTATGTCCTGTCCAACAAAATCTAGTTTTCAGCCCTGGTGAGGGGGGAGGGAGAGCTCTTTCTTTGGAGCTTGTTTCAACCCTAAGAACAGTGATTGCTTCTTATTTCGCTAGCCAATTCCCTCTTAATATTTATTATGTAATGCTCAACTAAGAAAAAGTATAATTAATTCAAATAAATCAAGAATGTATATTCAGGAGGCTGATCTCAGCTTCCCACATAGAAAAGCATACTCCCTTGTCCAGTTTCCTAAAATGAGCTGTTCTCAGACTGGAATCTCATTGAATGAAGGAAAGGCAGATCCCTAGGAGACAATATCTTTGAACACTAAAATCAGTTTATAAAATAAGTGCTTTCCCAAATGAATATATAGCTACTTACTTTGGTAATTCACTGGTGTGAGAATATCCAGATGTTTGGAAGACTATAGGAACAAGGAATAAGTAGATATTGATATACAGGATTTCAAGAATTTTCCCTATGTTCATGTTAAAATGGGGGTTTATAGGAAATTGGCATTAATGCAATTTCAGAGTGAGTTCCATAGATACAGACTCTATAATAACAATTTCCCAAATTCCTCAGAATAAAATAGGTTCACTTTGGCTTGTGGGTTAAGAGCAATTTTATTGATAAAGACCCACCCAGTAAATTCCTCAGAAACATTTCCCCATCCCCTGGACAATATAATAATATAATTGCACATGTCAGAGATCTGTTTCATCACTAAAGACATAATGGACACAGGGATGGTGGTGCTCATCATATCATAAATTAATTCTTCAGTAAGTCCCATGCAAAAACCTGATAATTCTTGGAGGATAACAGTAGAACATTGTAAACTCAATTAAAGAGTAGCCTTAATTGTAACTCCTGAGCCAGTTATATTGAATCCTTGCTAATGTGGATTACCAGAGCCTCAGATATGTGATATGTGCTCACTGATCTGATGAATTTTTCTTTTCCATATCTATAAGAAAAGTGAATCAGAAACAGTTCACTTTCACATGGAATGTACAAGATTATCCAGTAACAGTATTGCCCCAGTGTTATCTAAGCCTTGTCTGTTCTAGTATAGTTCATAGTAACTTGGATGGTTGAATCATCCAGAGAACATCACAGTGGTTCAATATTGATATTATCATCTTGGTAAAACACATATGCTCCAGAAGATGGGAAATAAACTCCATATAGCTTTAGAGATAAATATTATAAATCACCCACAACTGAAGAGGCATTAAATAACTAATAAGGCAGAATGACTCAACCAGTCTACATCAGTCAGCATGTATATTCGGTCCTTCAACTTCTGGTGAAATGAATGTATGAATGAAATAGCCACTGCAGCAGGGCTGGAAGCTATAGATAGCCCTAATCACCAAGGCTGATATAGTTACTGCTATTGCTGACTGTCCAACTCAACAAGAGAGACCAACTCTGGAATCCTATATATGGAACAATTATTTTGTCCATGGGTGGAAAAGCCATGACCTATCATCCAAATCCAGTGCACTGACTGCTTTTGTAAACAAAGTTTTATGGGAACATAGTCACTCTCACTTTTAATGAATTTTCTGTGACTGCTGTCTTGTTACAGTGGCAACATTGGATGGTTGCAACAGAAAACTGAAAAGCCTACAAAATCTAAAATATTTACAATCTGTGCCTTTACAGAAATGTTTCCAATCTCCTACTCTAGGACCAACTATTGGCAAGTTGACTACATTGTGCCTCTTCCATCTTATAACCGAAAATGATTCATCTGGCTGAAACCCACACATGATTCAGGTATGGGTTTGTCTTTCTTGCCCAATGACCTCATCCAGCAACAAGGTTTATGATCCTTGATGTGGAAATTGTAGTAGGTTGAATGATCATCTACAAAAAGATATGTCCAAATTCTAACTCATGGAAACCATGAGACTTCCAAATGTGGGCTTATTTGGAAAAAGGGTCTCTACTGATATAATTAAAACTTATGAGACCATACTGGATTATCCTGGTAGGCCATAAATCTAAGGACTACTGTCCTTACAATAGAAAACAGAGGGGAGACATACTGAAGGAGAGGAGCAGGCCATGTGAAGATGGAGATAGAAACTGCCATAGAGCAACCACAAGCCAAGGAATATATGGAGCCATCAGAGGCTAAAAGAAGCAAGAATTAGATCATGACCTAGAGCCCTCAGAGGGAGTGAGATTCTACCGACATCTTGAGTTCAGAATTCTATCCTCCAAAACTGTGAGAGAGTACATTTCTATTGTCTCCAAGTTTGTGATAATTTGTCATGGGAACCACAGGAAACTAATACAAAGTTGGATACATTGCATTGGACTAATGGATCAAATTATCAGACAAGCAGATGTAGGAGATGGCACATGACTAAGGTTTTATTACATACAGGACAATCCAGAAGTTGCAGTTCCAATAGAGCAATGAAAGCTTTTGAAGATGCAGCTGAGGTATCAGCAAGAAATGCTACCTTGAAAGCGTGGACATCATCCTCCAGAAAGTGATATATAACTCTTTATCAACAACCAATATATGGTGTTATATTAGGTTGAACACGTGGATCCACAAACCCAACAGTGGAGAAAGCAGTGTCTCCATTTAACATGGCTCCTAGTGACCTACTTGGTGAATTATTGACTTCTGTCTTCACTCACCTTAGCTCTCTGTGTTTAAAGGTCCTGTTTCTTAAAGGGAGTATTCTTCCACCAAGAGAAGGAGGAAGAATCCTATTAAACTTTAAGCTGGTCACGTTGCCTACACATTTTGGGCTTCTCTGCCATGAGATAAGCAGATAAGAGGAGGAATTACTCAGCTTGCAGATGTAAATTACCTTAGTTGCTTTAAAAGAAGAATGTCAGTTATTATATAATAGAGGGAAGGAAAGAATATATTTATCATCCAGTTGATCTAATTGAAAATTCATGGCATTCCTTTCCAAAATTTGATGATGAATGCATAAGTACAGCAGTCACAACCTGATCAGGGAATGCGGACCAGAAATTTGGATCCCTTAAGGGCAAGCCTCCGGGTCACTCAACCAGGTAAACCTCTAATTTATTTTAATTAAATAAATTAAAATTTATTTAATTTTTTAAATAAAAATTAAGGCTGAAGGGAATCTAGATTGTGTAGTAGATGAGAGAAACAATAAATATCAGTGGAGACCAGGAGACCTGCTGCTCCTAAAACTTGTAATAAGAAAGTGGACTTCAGCAGTGCAAGCGGCAGATTGTAATAGAGGCTGTGCAGTGACACACATATATCTCTCTCTGCCTTATGTGCTCAGATGCTGAAAATGTTGCCTCATAGGGATGGTAGGTACTCTCAGTGAAGTTGCTCAAAATCATGCCCCTACGTTGGGGCAGAATTTATCCAATGACTGCTCCATATTGTACTAGTAGTTTCTCCAAAGAAACAGAATGGACAGAAGATATACATACACACACACACACACACACACACACACAATAAAATAAGATTTATTATAGGAATTGACTCACATAAAAGATAAACTGATTAAAAGGGACAAGGGCGGTATACACATATCTCAAGGTGCTTTGAAAGTTGTTAACCTTAACATTAACATCTGTCATTTGACACATTTAACTTACTTACATGGAAAGATATAAATAGATGTATAAACATAAATGCAAATTAGATCATGAGGTAATACCATTAGATATATTATATTTTTTTTTTTTTTTTTTTTTTTTTAAGAGAGAGGGAGGAAGGGAAGGAAAGACAGAGAGAAGGAAGGAAGGATGGAAGGAAGGAAGGGAGGAAGAAAGGGAAACATCTTTAAACATTTTCTTGTTTTATTATATTTTGTTTGTTTGTTTGTTTTTTACATGGGCTGGGGCCGGGAATCGAACCGAGGTCCTCCGGCATGGCAGGCAAGCACTTTGCCCGCTAAGCCACCGCGGCCCGCCCGATATATTATATTTTTAAAGTACTTGAATACATGATGGTGATTTTAGGGAAATCATAAAAAAGGCAATCTTATAGAGAGCAAGGAAATTAGATTAACAGAAATGTGGCATGTTTATATTTTCTACCTGAGGAAAATAAAACTCTATCTCTGAATAAGAATAATTTATTAGCGATAGCTCTGAAATGTGACCTTCTACATAGGCCCTCTCACAACATATCGTTTACTTCAAAGTCAGAAAAGAAAGAAATGGAGTCTACCAGAAAGGCAAATCTTATAAATTATAATTAATCACAGGATTGACATCCCATCAACTTTGCAATATTTTGTTGATTTAAAGCAGTTCACGGGTGTGTCTCACACTAAAGTAGAAGAGATTACCTGTGTGTATGACCACCAGGAGGAGAGGCTTATGGGATCCTCTTAAGATCTTTTCATGACAAATGATGATAGTAGCAATCCCAGATCCCCACACAAAACTGGTATAATCCTACCTTTTATGTTTCTTCCTTCTGAGGAAAAAATTCTAAACCCATTAGCTTTCCCAAATTTCAAATATTTGAAGATTCTGTCAAAGATACTGTCTCCCAGGTGTTTGGGAACCAGTGGCTGACGTCCTTTAACCAAAAATTATAACTTATTAAAAGCCTGGTACTTCTCCGCATTGTTAGTACTCCTCTTCAAGTTTTAACAAATTTTTTAAATACAAAGATTTTAAAGTATACTTTGTGACTCTGTAAATATAAAATCATTATTCCTCTCAGATAGTGATTTTATTTCATACTGAACCAGACATTTCAGCTACTTCATATTTTTCACAGTATAGTCTTCCACAGAGTCAGGGGTTTTCCCTTCAGACATTCTTTCTCTTTATAACAAATATATCACAATGCTTGGCTGCTATACAGTTCAACTCTCCTTTGGTATAACACATACACACACACAGGAGTCTTGGGTTTTCGTAACTAATTTGTCTCCTCAAAGAGGGTAAAATTCCTTAGTTCCACATTGCCCTTCTGCCCTGGTATTACTGAGGATCATTGCCTCAATCTTATTTAATCTGGACTCTACTCTATCCGGCTCTACTTGCCTCCCAGTTTCTCAAAAGAAAGCTGGCTGCTTTCTACAAAGAGAATTTCCTAGTACTTCAGAGTCTGGTGGAAAAACCTAGTATCATTCTTATTCACTTGCATCTGACTATAGATTATGCCGTATTAAAAAAGGCACATCAAAATAAGGGAAAATAAAAGGAGCCTGCAACATCCAACATACTTTTTTAGAGAACATGCTTTAATTAACTGGTGGACATAGAGTCTGAATAGAAATTGTGGCTTTAGGAAAGGGGCAAGAGGTCAGCTGAAATTTAAGGTCACATGCAATAATGGTTGCCTTTTTATAAACCATTGTCCTTTAATTTACCTGTGATATTTCCAATCAAATTTTTCTTTTGAAAATATTTTTGTCATACACATTAAGAAATCAATTAACAAAATATTGTAGAAGAAAGAAAGGCAGGACAATAGAGTAGAAAAAATACCGTAGACAAAGTTACATGACATGTTTAATCCCTTACTTTGGATTTAACAGGGTCACTCTTTTGTCATGAATGAAGTAAAGGAATGGATTATTTGATATTTAAGCTACTTTCCAGCTCAATTGTATTTTGAATCCATTTGTTTAAAGATACTTGGAGAATACCTTATGAAATAGAAATGCACTCAGAGAGTTAGGAAGGGAGGCTGCCTACAGCTAAATAGTTTTAGTCTTGAACTTTTGGTAAAGTCATATAAATTCCATTTAACAATTTTTAGCCCTTAAGCTTCTAGAATTTAGGATCTATATGGTAATTTGGTACTTTGTAATTTTCTGAGACCTTGCAAAATTCCTGAAAAGTTGTGATGTGGGCATTGAATTTTTAGTAACATCAGCTTTACCCAACTATTTTCTATTCAATCAGGACTAAATTATCTGAATCCCTTGCATTTGCAGTAATCAGTGGGCAGCTTTTCTCTGTAGGAATGACTTCAGCAAAATGGTAATTTACCCTAAATTAAGCACATTAATAGACAGTGGTCATAAAATCATGAATATCAATCAATCAATCTTTATTGACTATTATTGGGTAAAAGATAATGCTTGGGAAGATTCTGGGTAAAATGAAGACGAAAGGGAACTTGGTTGAAGGAAAGGATGTGAATGAAATTTGACTTAAAATATAAATAGCAAGCCCTTCCAATGGGTCCCATATGTGAGGAAAGTAGAAGAATAGCCATGATAGTAGTGTCTAAATGTTAGATGTCATATAGGAAGCTCTATTTTCTATAGCACATGGAGAGAGATGATAATACAGGCTAATACTTAACAGTAGTGAGAATGTGGAATAAACAAGACCCACAACTGGAGAACACCAGAGACCAAACGAGTGCTTGGGCATATGTGAAATATTTTCTTCAGGCTTGGTAAAGCAATTGACATCAGAAAAGAAAGAGCTTTCTGTGAACTTTTAACAGGTAAAGGGAATTTGTAAATTGATATTTCAAATATGGAAGTATCATTCAGGAACTCATCATGGCATTCCATTTATAACTTTAATTAACTAAATTAATAATTCAGGACTGAAATTTCTTGAAAATTTATCACTAAATCTGTCTTTTAAAAACCCTGTAATTATAGTAAATAGGATCAGTTTTCATAATTTCTAGCCAATTATTGCTATTAAAGCAGTAAACTCTTACCTTTTGTGTGTGTGTGTGTTCATTTGTATCCAGCAACCTTAACTGTGTTGTAACAATTTTACCTGTCATATATGGTCTCAGTATGCATACATATAAGGTAAAAGTAATAACATTTTGTCTTTTATTTATTCAGTGAGAGAATAGATGCTAAATTTGATTGCACTTTTGTTGCTTTTTTATTGTTGTTGAAAATTCTAAATCAGATCTATACTTCTTATGCATGATTTGTTAAAAATCATTGTATGGGCCTTGATTACTTAAGAGAGCTTTAAGAAAACTCAGAGTGTTGTTTGGATACTTCGATCCTATGTTCAAAGTTATTTTCTTATATGTTTTCATTTACAGTATCAATATAATGTTGAATAACAGAGGAAAAAGAGAGAACTTTTTTTTTCCTGTTCCTAACTTAAAAGGGATTGTATGCCTCACATATTTGATTCTGCTTGGTTCTTTCTATAGGTTATTTATACATTGTTCTTCATTAAAAGAGTTGTAGGTAGGCAGGGCAGTTATTTTATGTCACTGTTTTATAGATATAAGAACTGTGATTTAAATAAGATAACTAACATGATAAAGGTGTGTCACTGCAAGATAATTGAGAGTAGAGTTGAAAAGTCAAGTCATCTGCTATTGTCAGAAGTGGGCCTCTCACAATATTATGTTTAAAAATCAGTTGCTTTCATCAGGGCATTGACCAAAGTTTCTGAACCAAAAATCAGTTATTCTGGTTTTCATCACCTTCCTCAGTAAGAAAGAAGCATACAATGTTTTTGCCAAATATTTAGGATTCCTTGATTCATGCAACACAAGTCTAATGTCAAGGAGCTCTTTTTAGTGATCACATATGTAGAAAATTTCTTCATCCCTTAATTTTAGAATTGAAAGACCAATACTATAGAAGAATTATTTCAAAAAGATGCCTTTTTGCCCATTGTAAGCATAACTATTAAAGAAGGGCGGCTATACTAGCATGAGCTTGAATGGCAGAGTATGTGATATGGGAGTCCCTACATTGTATTGGAGGAACCTATGGTAATTAGAATGGCAGGAATTTAGAAGTAATTTGGGGAATATTTAGAGGTTTCTAAGAGCATCACATATTGGTAGGAAAAATGATCATATAGCATTCAGTAGAATTTCATTTCCTGAAACTCTTTTTCTGTATGTCCTTAGGTAAAACTGAGTAGTGTTCTCCTCTGGAGCCATCGAGATTGATGAGAAAATTGCACACTGTCACTCTAAGGTTTTTAAAAAATTTGCATTTTCACACTTCCTAGAGTATGGAAACTAATATTTAGCCCATCTTTTCTTTTTTTAAATCTGTTGTTGGAAAATCTAATCAGATCCTTATGAATCATAATGAAAACTTTTGTGAATTTTATTTATTTAAGCCGAGACTTCAGAAAAATTCAGTTTTCTTTCAGATGACGTGATCTTCCAATATTTGTTTTACATATTTGAGGTTCTCAAGGTTTCACTTTGATTTGGTGATAATTTTGGGATCCACTTTCAATTCTGTAGCATTACGCTATGCTACATCTCAAATATGCTTGTTTTATTTATTTATTTATTTTATGTTTTTGCTCACAGAAAGCCATGCTTAATGGAGGACCTTTTAATTTGATGATGTTCAGATAGGATTTCTCAACCATGACATCATTGACTTTTTTGAGCCTGATGATTCCTTGTTGGCTGTCCTGTGCATTTTAGGATTTTTAGAAGCAGCCAAATCTCTATTCACTAGATACTTATAGCACTTCCTCCCCAGTTGTTGCAACCAGAAGTATCTCCAGACATTGCCAGATGTCCCTGACTTTAGCAGTGGTTCCCAACTGGGGACTTTTTTGTCCCACAGAGAATATTTCTTACAGTGTTGGGGGACATGCTATTGGCATCTAGTAGGTAGAGGACAGGGATGCTACTAAATATCAAAAAAAAGGTATATTTTTTGATATTTAAAAAATATCAAATTTTTTTAACCAAGCAGTTATTTTAACCAAAATATCAACAGTCCTGAGGTTGAGAAACCCATTTTCTAAATCTGTTGCAGTTCTTCACTTATAAGTTAGAATACTAGATTGATTTTACTAGGAAGAAAACTTTTAAGAAACATTTACTATAGCTTAGGCATGTGGTAGAAAGTAAAACAGGTTATATTGTTCTGTAATTTTGAAATTCTGACCCCTATCTTTCTATCTCCATCTATATTGGTGAATGCCTTACTTGTTCCTGTACTCAACAGTACTCCCCCTGCAATAGCGTCAGAGATGCTTCTCACCTTGCACTGATTCAAATTACACCTGGTATTTCTTTCTTTTTTTTTTTTCAGTGTAGAAACTTTAATCTTACCTTTTTACGCAAAATTGCACAGCAAATTAGCACATTATGAGATCACTCCTCTAAGGCTTAATTTGCCACTGAGTGTACTCAGATGGCCATCCCCTTACATTTAAACTATTATTTTATGAATTCCTCCAGGAAATTCAATTCTTGGACAATAGCTGAATATCAGTTTTCTTCTCCCAATGAATCTTGGAATATTTGAAATACAAGATAGTATGGCACTAGACATCTTTAATACGAAACTTAATGAATAAACACTAACTGTGCCTGCTCAGGAAGATCCAGCAGTTTCTTGCCTCATAACTGCCTTTCAGTGCCCATTCCTCTCCCTCACTTGTGGAACCTTGGGGTGTATGCTCCTTTATTCAGGTTTCACAATTCACCTTCTGTTCAGTATTCCAATGATTAAGCTGGATCTGATCTTCTCTGAGGCTGGTACTGGACAATTTTCCATCAGTGTATGCTCCCTTTTTCTTTCCTTCCCACACAACAGGCAATGGATATTAGAAATGGGGTGAAAATCCTCTCCATTAAATCCTGGAAGAGCAGCTATTGCCCTACCAACAGCCATCCGTCATATTGATACTTGTAATGTGATCTGCTATAGTTGCTGCTTTCTGAGAATTTATGGGCCATGAAATCATCACAGGCTCCTTAGCCAGCTCAAACTTGTGGCTCTGTATCAAATAATCCTACTAATCCTTCCAAGTGAAGGGAATGTATTTTTTTTTCCCTGAAAATTCACAACTTTCTCTCTCACTCTCACTTTTTTAAAAAATAACTTTTTCTATGCAGGCCAGAGGGCCACTGCCAACTCTCATTTGGTTCTTTTTATATTAGATATATTTATAACATTTTCTTGGCCCAGCCTGCCTTCTTCTTTCATCCTTACTCTATGGTATAGCTTATTATTATATTTTCTTATAATTATTTTTTAAATAGTGGCTTTTTTCATCTTCTATTTAAATGCTCTTAAGTTATAAGAACAAAACAAAATAAGTCTTCTATAAGTAAGCACTCACTCCAGGAGCATTCTTCTCCTGACCCTGACCGCTTATCTTCCCTGCACTTGTATTTTGTTATTTAACCAGACTGTTTTGTTAACTGGGTTTTTCAGTTAAATAGTGATGCTCTTCCATCAAGCCCATTTTGGTTATCCACTATGCTGGTTTGAAATTGTTATGTACCACAGAAAAGCCATGCTCTTTTAACCCAATCTTGTAGGTAGAGACTCATTGTGAGTGGGACCTTTTTATTAGGTTGTTTCCATGGAGATGTGACCCTACCCATTCAAGGTGGGTCTTAATTAGTTTACTGGAGTTCTTAAAAGAATTGACACAGAGAGCAGAGAGATGAGACCAATACGCAGACACTTGTTGGTACTTGGAGAGCTGTCACAGACACAGACATTTGGAGATGCAGAAAAAAAGTGCCCCAGCAGAAGCCAGAAATACTCACAGGAGCTGAGAGAGCCATTTGAGACCAGAAGCCAGGAGGAAAGTACAACAGACATAGTCATGCACCTTCCCAAGTGACAGAAGAACCCCAAACTCAATTGACCTTTCTTGAGTGAAGGTATCTTCTTGTTGATGTCTTTATTTGGACCTTTTCTCAGTCTTAACTATAAATCCATTCTGTAAAAGCTAATCCATTTCTAGTATATTGCATTACAAGAGCATTAGCAAACCAAAACACCCACCTTTTGCATTTATGATTCATTTCACACATAGATAAGGCTACAGATTTAGTTTCATTGTTTTAAACTTATCTGTGGTCATTTAGAATCCTACTCTTGATCTTTGTTTATCTCTACTCCTCTCTATGGCAGGGAACTAAATTTACTTTAACACCTGATTCTCTTTCCCTTTAAGTCAACTCTGCAAATAAACTCACTGCCCTCCCCCTTACATGGGACATGACTCCCAGGGATGAGCTTGGCCCTGGCATCTTGGAATTGAGAATGTCTTCTTGATTAAAAAGGGGGAAAATGAAACAAAATAAATTTCAGTGACTAAGAGATTTCAAATAGAGTTGAGAGGTCATTTTGGAGTTGTCCTATTTTGTTAGCTGCTGGAATGCAACATGCAAGAGATGGATTGGCTTTTAATAAAAGGGGATTTATTTTATTAGTTCTTCAGAGGAGAGGCAGCTAACTTTCAACTGAGGTTCTTTCTTATGCAGAAAGGCACAGGGTGATATCTGCTGGCCTTCTCTCCAGGCCTCTAGGTTCTAACAACTTTCCCCAGGGTGATTTCTTTTTTGCATCTCCAAAGGCCTGAGCTGTGAGTGCTGAGATGAGGTATGCTGAGCTGCTTGGGCTGTGCTACATTGAGCTCTCTCATTTAAGCACCAGCCAATTAAATCAAACATCATTCTTTGCAGCAGGCACACCTCCTAGCCAACTGCAGATGTAATGAGCAACAGATGAAGGTCACATGTCATTGGCTCATGTCCACAGCAATAGATCTAGGCACCTTCACCTGGCCAAGTTGACAACTGAATCTCACTACCTCAGAGTTTACTCTTATATAAGTTTTAGCCAGTTATTTCAAGCTACCATAATATGCCATGCCCCAACCAACAGTACTCTGGAAAACCCCAGGGAGTACTCTGAGTTCCATCTAAGTCTCTATAAAATTTTTCTTAGTAAGTTTATTTTTTTCAGAAACTTAAGACCTCCAGATTCATCCTAGGCCAGACAAGTCCTGAAACCCATAGGTACCAATCTCTCCAAGAACAACTCGGTTCATTCCTCCACCCAAGAAGCTCAGCACTTCTTTCCATCTCAGTGAGGTTAAAGTGGTCATTGCCCAGATATCTCTGAATATTGAAAGATCAAATGAGAGGAAGAAGTGTAACTAAGAAATCAGAATTTATTAAATGATTGTGACTAATGACTCATTATATAGATATTTCTTTTTAGTGTCAAGTGTTTTTGAATAGCTAGAAGGAAATATCTGAGGATGCTGAACTGCAATTTAGTAGCCCTGATCTTTGATAATGATTATACTACACTGCAAAAAAAAAAGTCAATTACTTGTGTTTGTTGGATCTACTTCTGGATGTTTTGTTTTGTTCCACTGACAAATATATATCTGTCAATATTATTTTGTCTTAGTTAACCTGTCATGATTGTAAGTCTTAAAATTGAGTAGACAGCAATACTAGTGATCAATAAGAGGGAGGGTTATGGGGTATACAATGTATGGGTTTTTTTTTATCTTTTTATTTCTTTTCCTAAAGTAATCAATATGTTCTAAAAATCAACATGGTGATGAATGCACAACTATATATTGATATTGTAAACTGTTGATTTTATGCTTTGGATAGGTTGTATGGTGTGTGAAGATATCATAACAAAATTATATAAAAATTCCAGCCTCCATGTCCTCTGGTCTGTTTTTTGCTTTAGAGAGTAATACAAAGTACTATAAGCAGAGACATTGAAAAATTTGAAGCAGGCTGTTTGCCTTTTTTAATGTCCAATCATTTTCATATAGTAAAATTGATTTTAAATTATTTATAAGGAGTTGGTAACTGACTTGTCTCAAAATACATGGTGGAAGATGTGATTTGAGTAGTGATTCTAAGCTATGTTGGCACAGGTATTCCTTGGAAAATATGATAAAAATAAAAAAATTTTCTTGAGATTTCAAAGAACTCATTGAGAGGGAAGGCCTTCCATGGACACCTTAGCAGTCCATGAATACAAAGTTAAGAAGTCCTGTGATGATGATTTCAAATATCAGGCTTGTGATAGTGTTTCAATGTAGTCTCTAAGTATTCTCTACGTTCTCTGGTTCAGATTTCTTTCCTTACTCTTCCAAGATGTCACTAGTCAAATATAATGATGGTGACAATAAAAGAAAAAATTAACTAACAAAAATATACCATATACTTTTTACTTGCATATGCTCCTATCAATATATCTAGTGTAAAGATATCGTAAGCTCAGATAAAATTATGGAAAACAAATTGGTTAATAAATATTGAATACTGAAAGCAAAAATTTGAGATTATCATCTAAAATAAAAATTGATAATATGCAGAAAGAATCAGAGAATAAATAGCAGAACTAAATTCAAATTTGAGATTTTTTACTGTCCATTTGAAGTTAAGTGGCTCTATCATGTACATAACCTTTTATGGATTATTTTTGAATATCAGAAAATGTAAAGAGAGAGCAAATTAATTCGAGCAAGAGCAAGCAAGAGAGAGGAGAAAGAACAGAAAGATACATCTGTGGTAGTTACTTATATATGTTTGAAAGGTCTAGTGTTCATTTTCACCCATTCAATTTTTCATAATCCTTAAAACACTCTGATAATTTTTAATGACATCAAATAAGTCAAGATAATGGAGATCTTAATTTATTCTGTACATAATCTACCATTTAGTGATTGTCTCTTGACCAAAAAGAGTCAGTATCATTCCTGGAAGGCACACTTTACCCAGACATCTGGTTCTTGAAATTCTTGTAATTCTTTTCAACACTGGTTTTTCTTTTTTTCAAAACTGAGTAGCTTCAACTTAATTGTCTTTATTGTGCTACAAACATTTTCCAAATTTCTTTAAATATTTATCTCTGTGAAGAAATACTTTTAGAGAAATTTCCTTTGTCTTGCTTATGACTGTTATTGGTGTTGCTAAACATTTGCATAAAATCTTTTGAATTTTCAATTTTATGAAATTATGAACAATTTTCCTATCGATACAATATTAAAATATTTTCCAAATGGGAAGCTGTTATTATAAGTTATTTAAGTAATTTGTTCCCATTAATACAAATAGCTGCATTATCAAAATTTAGCATAGCCACATTTTGGCAAGATATCAAGAATTAGGGGTAGGAGAGTTCGGACAAACAAGTGTTGTCTTGATTTCTCAAAACTCTTCTCAACACCACTATGTATTTTCTGATCTACCAAATTGTTATTATGGAAACTTTAAACCTGAAGTTTGGCTTTGGATATGGTAAGTATGAGATGTCTATTGGATATCATGTTCTGTTTGGGTAGGTATATGAATAATAAGTCGGCAGTTCAGAGAAATGCTGGAGCAGAAAATATAAATTTGAGAATTTATGATATATACATGGTATTTATAGCCATGAGGCTCAACATCCAAGGGAATGAGGTAGATACATGAAGAATGGAATGGAGCCCAGGGAAAATCCCACATTTAGATGTTAAAGATATAATCAGAAATCAAAAAGGAGAATGGGAGGACGAGGAATAGCAGGGGGGTTTGGTCTCCACAAAGACAAGTAAAGAACATGTACGAAGAAGGAAGGAGTGATTAACAGTATTACATACTCATAATAGATCAATTAAGGTGAAGACTGAGAATTGACTCTTGTATTTAGCAATAGTCATATAATTTCTTATTGAAAAGAGCAAATTTAGTGGAATGATTTTATGAGGAGAATGAAATTAGAAATATCCAGTATAGATATATCTTTTGAAGCTTTTACTCATAGTGCCGAGGGGTGAATTATTATGGGGAAAAGAAGGCATTTTTGAAATATGTGAGAAATCACATTATATTTATACACTTGTGAGAAAAATACAGTGAAAAATAAGGAAAACAGATCTTCAGGGTGAAAGACTCATAAAGAATCACTGAAACAATTACATATTAATGAGGAAAAGTTACTACAGTTATGAAATAAAATAAAACATTTTATCTGACTTTACAGCTATCAATACAGTTTATACATACATTAACTAATTATGTGTGCATATTTCTAAATATTTATATATAGAATATCACCCAAAATATTCAAGCATAGAGGAAGAGAGAAGAATGTGAAGCTTCTACTGAGATCCTTTTCCCTAAAAGAAGAAAGAGAGAAAAAGAGTGAGTGATATAAGCCCCTTTCTCCTTCCAAATCAGAATAAGTCATTTCCCCTTACCGCGTGTTTTAGTTTGCTAAAGCACGCTGTTCTGGTTTGCTAGCTGCTAGAATGCAATATACCAGAAACGGGATAGCTTTTAAAAAGGGAACTTACATAAGTTGCTAGCTTGCAGTTCTAAGGCTGAGAAAATGTCCCAATTAAAACAAGTCTATAGAAATGTCCAATCAAAGGTATCCGGGGGGAGATACCTCAGTTCAAGAAGGCCGATGAAATTCAGGGTTTCTCTCTCATATGAAAAGGCACATGGTGAACACAGTCAGGGCTTCTCTCTCAGCTGGAAGGGCACATGGTGAACACGGCATCATCTGCTAGCTTTCTCTCCTGACTTTCTGTTTCATGAAGCTCCCAGGGAGGCATTTTTCTTCTTCATCTCCAAAGGTCGCAAGTTTGTGGACTCTCTGCTTCGTGGTGCTGCAGCATTCTCTGCTCTCTCTGAATCCCCTTCATTCTCTAAAGTGTTTCCTCTTTTACAGGACTCCAGAAACTTCTCAAGACCCACCCAAATGGGTTGAGACATGTTGTGACCTAATCCAGCCTAACAACCACTCTTGATTAAATCACATCTCCAGGGTGATGATCTGATTGCAAGTTTCAAACATACAGTATTGAATAGGGATTATTCTGCCTTGATGAAATGGGATTTAGATTAAGACATGGCTTTTCTAGGGGACATGCATCCTTTCAAACCAGCACACAGGCAGAGTGCAATATACCAGAAATAGAAGGGCTTTTAAAAAGAAAATTGATTACATTATAAGTTTATAGTTCTAAAGTCACGAAAATGTTCAAATTAAGACAATAACATGAGGTTGCCTTCACTGAAGAACAGCTGATGCCATTTGGAGCATCTCTCTCAGCTGAGAAAGCATGTGGCTGACATCTTCTGGGGTCTTTGGCTTCTGGACACCTCTCTCAGCTGGGAAGGTACATGGCAATATGTGCTAGCTTTCTCTTTTCAATTCATAAAGGTTCCCTGGGGTGTTTTCTTTCTGCAGCTTCAAAAATCTCTGGCTATGTGGGTTCTGTTGGCTCTGAAGCTTTTTCCAAAATGATTCCCTCTTAAAGGATTCCAGTAAGGAACCCTACTGTGAATGGTGGAGACTCATTTCCATGGAAACCACCTAATCAAAAGATGACACCCACAATTAGGTGGGCCATATCTCCATGGAAACAATAAAAAATATCCCACTCATCAATATTGAATGAGATATAAAAAACATATACCAAGTTGGTATATTCTCAAGGTTCAAAATTCAATATTGTGTTCATTTTTTAATAAAATCCAATTATTTATTAATTGTCCTTGCAAATTAATTTCCACAGGAATTTAAGCTTGAAATAATATTCTCTTTCTAGGTCAGAGTCATGAAGGAATCTGTGCAGAACAGCGAGTCAAATCTTAACAGATTTATTGAGAGGAGAAAGCAGGTGGGAGAAAGCAGGTGGGAGCCAGTGAAACCTGCCAGCAAAAGGAAAGAAAATGGCTCTGACTCCTCATTCTGAGAACTGCATTTTAAAAGAAAATTATGCTGGGAGAGGAGAGTGCCCACTAGGTGATATGTCATCCCTTGATTGGATGGGGACTCAATCTGATTGGTTGCTTGAGTTCTGATGCACTGATCTCCTTTAATGTGGAGCTGCATGTACCAACAAGGGTTATCAAACATTAAGGCCTTGCTTCATTCATCTTCTGGTGGGTGAGGCATTGGTTTATCTTGCTGCTACATCTGGTTCTGCAAAAGAAGCTGAGGGACCCCTGGGTCAAAAGTCTCAATTGCCTATAAAGTTATTTTTCTGAGACTGACATTCCTGCCTTTTTCTTTTAATAAAATTGAATGAAGCTGGGGTTGGGTTTGGGTTAATGCTTAGCTTAGCTCAAAGCAAGTTTTTGGAGTAGGGGCCAGGAGGAAAATTAATATAAGGATAATTAAAGCCCAATGAGAGGTAGCAGAATAGCTCAAAAAAGGGTGGATAAAAATGAAAGAAAATTTGAGAGAAAATTTTAATTTTAATTTGCATTTAATAATTTATTATTCAGTGTGGCCACACTTTCTTTTAATATTTTTAAGATTTATTCTTACAAAGTGTAAATAAATGAAATTTATCTTGAAGTTCCTTGGTGTTGGGTTGGTCACTTCTATAAAGCAATTGAGGCTCTGTGGGTTTGAATTGGCTACCTGTATTAAATCTAACAGTTTAATAGTTAAATGCTCAGCTTAAGCATTTTGCATATTGAATAGCCCCTTCCATTCATCTGTTATATGAAAAAGAAATGGAATGTCCTGAGGTTTGCTGTATTGTGGCAGGTTGCAATATTTAGCTGAAACTTCCATAAGAGTAACCTTCAGGAAAAAACTCTCAACTTGATTTGAAATCTCATAAGTGTTGAAACTCTTTTTCTTTTCACCCTTTTGGTCAGTTCATCCATGATGTCAGGGCCAGTTTCATTCTTGCAGCTTATTTTTTATAATATCAGGGCCAGTTATGTTCCATAATGCAGGGATGATTATGTTTCATGCTGCCAGTGCCAGTCTTACACCCCTGGAAATTATATCCTACGTTGGGGGGAAGCTTATAGTTTGGCTTAGAGAGAGACCACATTTGAGCAACAGCAGAGATTTTCTAGAGATGGCTCTTAGGCACTTATTTTAAGTAGGTTCAGTTTACTATTGCAGAAGTAAGTTTTGTAAGGGCACGTCTTAAAATTGAGGACTTGACTTAGTAAATTGGGAGCACCTCTTTCTCAAGAAAAATGTTAAGCTTGCATTAACCTGGGGAATTCTTAATAGTTCTCAGTAGTTTTAAGGGGAATTCTTAAAAGTCCCTCAAGGGACTTTGCAGACACTTTTCATTTTCTGCCCCAAATACCCTGAAATGCAGAGTATGTAACATTAGCTTGTATAAAATATTAAGATTTTGTTCTTTATTTCAGGTTCCATATTAAATAAAGCTGAATTAGTTTGTTTAACTCACTAGACAGATTAAATTAGTGAAAATTAGGACAAAATAAACATTCTTCTTTCATCTCACACAAAAGCTAAAGCTTTAAAATACAGACTATATTATTTTTTGCCTTGTCTATTGATTTACTCTGGTTTTAACCAGATCAGTTTCATTACATTTTTCATTGGAGTTTGATTTATTTTAGTTTTTTAACTGTTACTGTGTGGACCCATGCTAACTTTTACAGCTGGAGAACTAAATCTGAGTTTTAGGTGTCACCCAGGCACTTAAAGTTTCAGGGAATTACTGGGCCTACAAAATGTAAAAGAACCTTAGAATTTAATGATAATAGTTAATGCTTACAACCTGAGTTTTAATTTTATAAGCATTTTAAATGAAGCTTTTTTTCAGAAAAAAACATTAGACAGTTGTTTTATATTAAGAAACCATAGCAGAGGTTTTGTTCTGTTATACTTCTACACATTTACAAGAGTTATGTTACTTAACATATATATATTAATATATTTTTATATATTAATAACATATATAATATATATTTGTTCAATCTGTTTTTTAAGTTGAGCACATATACTTTTAGAGAAGTATTAGAGCAAAACAGTATAATTGACAATTTGGCTGTTTCCATGACTTGAAGCCTTTTTAGAATAACTAAAACCGTGATTAACAATACAATATCATTGCTTAATATCATACAGATTAGTATCAGAATATAACACCAACAGCGAGAATATTGTTAAATGTTTAAGCATTTATACAATTTCCAAATATTTTACCTATTCAAATTTAACTAGCAACAAGATAGAAAATCCCTTTTAACCTTGTAATACTTCCCAAACACTTCTTATGCAATTGGTTATTTTGACACCTTGCTTATAAAAGGTGAGAGAACAAATTGTAACAGTTTTTTCCTAATAGTGAGAAGAGTCGTCTTCTGAAATAAAGGATGATGCCAACATAAACATTAACAAGGCTGTTATTCTGATGTCCACGTTATTTTAATGGGGAAAACTAAACTTTAGTTTTGTATGAATATTTAGCTTAATATAAAAGTTGAGAGGAAGGCTGTCCAAACACTCTGAGGGGCCAGACACTCAAACCTCAGTCTAATCTCGGAATGGGGTCGACTGGTAGGCAGTCCCAGTACCTTGAGTGGCCCAAAAGCTAAGCCTACGTCTGACATTAGTTCCCAGATTTTGATACCATTATGTTAGTCACAGCTGTTAAGGGATCCCTGCAGGACAGCAAGTCAAAGCTTAACAGATTTATTAAAGGGTGTAAGCAGGTGGGAGAAAGCAAGTGGAAGCCAGTAAAACTTGCCAGCAACAGGAAAGAAAATGGCTTTGGCTTCTCATTCTGGGAGCTGCATTTTAAAAGGAAAATTATGCTGGGAGGGGAGGGTGCCCACTAAGTGGTGTGTTAACCCTTGATTGAATGGGGAATCATTGACTTATGATCTGATTGGTTGCTGGGGTTCTGTCACACTGCTCTCCTTTGATGTGCAACTGCATGTACTGACAAGGGTTATCAAACAGGAACAGGCCTTGACCATTCACTTCATTCACCTTCTGGTGGGTGAGGCATTGGCATATCTTGCTGCTACCTCTGGTTCTGCAAAAGAAGCTGAGAGGCCTCTGAGTCAAAAGTCTCTTGTCTGTAGAGTACTTTTTCTGAGACCTGATCTGAGACCTGACAGTCTTAAGAGTTTGAAATCTAACATTATTACCTTAACCTTTTCTCCAATTTCTTATTTCTACTCTGTCACAGCCAGAGAAATTCTGCAAGCTGATGGAGGTGTGGTCTCTTCATCTATGGCCTTGGTGTCTCACCAAAATAGGATATTTCTTTAATAAATTGTAGGAGTTCAATGGCAATTATTTGACATGACTCTTTTAAGAAAATCCAAAATTAATGATAAGATTATGCTAATGCTTATACAAATTCCAATAATTTTAGAAAACATACCAAATGTTGAACAATATAGTCCAGCTAAACTAGACAAAATTTTGCTTTTAAAATCCCATAATCAGCATTCCCAAAGACCTGTAGCACAATCTCAATGGTATCTGAGGGAAGGGGCATAGAGGGGAGCATCTGGGTTTCAGCTTTGACAATGTGGCAGTCACTTTATTCCAGGTTCCAGATCTCATGGTTTGTGACTACAGGAAAATTGAGAAACATCTTACATAAAGATGTTAATTGTGCCACTCTGTTTAGAATATCTGGAACAAAATTCAATTATGCACATATTCTCTCTCAGAATAGCAGTTGAGATATTGTTGTCTTCTGGCAAAATTTAGAAAATTTGCAATGGTGAGAGCCACACTCACCAGGTCTTAGTTGGTAAGCCTTTCCTTCCCATCCAGTTTATTCAAGCTCTCAATTTACAACTCCCCTTAGAGTCTCATACTTCTGCAGAAAACTGCTACAAGGAGGAGGTCTATGCTAATGACATAGCATTTACCATCTCTGGTGAGCAACTGCTCCATCTTTGTCACAATGGTAGCTTAACCTTCTACTCCCAGGCAAGTTTCTCTCAATCCCATACTTGTTTCAACTGGAAATTCATCTACAAGGGTTTCCTGAACTCAACATATTATTGATGCATCTGACATGCGTTCTTTATTACACTGCCTTTCATTTTGAATAAGGTAGCATTTTAAGAGCATTTCTTCCTATTACATGTTTTCTACAATGAGAATTTTTCTACAATGAGGTATGTTTCTAGTATTTTCATTTTCTTCAAACTCCAGTATTCCCATTTAGAAGGCTCAGTTGAAATGATAACAACCTAAACTCTTCGTAATTTGACCATTTCCTTTCCTAACAAATGTAACAAATCAGTACATTTTTTGAAATTAAATATCTTTTTTTAATTTCCAGCCTGTGATTATTCACCCAGAAAGCATCTTACCCATTTATCACCACTCTTATCATACAAACTCTAACCCAGGCTTAGTCTCCAACCATTAATATTCTGTCTGATTCTTTATTAGTATATTTCATTCTTTGTCTTCTCTTAAAGTTTTATTTCTACATATTCCTTATCCACATTCCCTCAGAACTCTCAGGCAATACCAGGATTCAAAAGGACAAAACTTGTGGCAGCTTGAAATTCACCTAGAAATTACTTGGGTATTTTACACTTATCTTTCTGGTCTTTTTCTCTCAAACCCTCTCAAATTTTCTATAAACTCTTTGTAACTGTGCTTGAGAATGAAGATGAGTTCCACCAACATACACAAATGTGGCTTCATTGCTCAGTTCAGCTTAATGCACAGAAACATTGAACGGGCTGGGGAGGAAAAGAAAGTTTATTTAAACCAGCCAGAGGGTAGAGGAGAATTCCCAAATCTGCCTACCAGTAGTGATTTTTCACCTGGCTTTTATACATGTTGGAGACAGTGAAAGTTATTAATCTTGGGTAAACATAACAGGGGTCTGGAAAACTTTATTAAGTTCCTTATCCCAGTTATTTACTACCTCCTCTAGGATTTACATTTTCTAATATACATTGTGCATGGTGCCTCTAAATCTGGGGTGATAGATGAGAGAACACAAACAATAGCAATTAATGCATGGCTTAATCGGTGTCTATTCATGCTGGGTACATGCTCTACATATTGCTCCTCTGTGAGATTCAAACTTAAGTATACAGCTTGTCTTCAGTCTCAAAGTTACATTTAAAATGCTAAAACTATAAGTGCTGGTTCCCAGTGATTTTATTCTGCATTCTTCATGTGTATTTTTTTTTAATATTGACAAATCTTCACACACATGCATTCCATACATAGTGTACAATCAGTGGCTCGTATCATCACATAGTTGTGCATTTATCATGATGATTATTTTTAGAACATTTACATCTCTCCAGGAAAAGAAAGAAAAAGAAAAAAAGAAAAAATCTCATGCATCCCATAACCCTTACCCCTCCCTGTCATTGACTCTAGTATTTCAACCTACCCAGTTTATTTTACCCATTATACCCCTATTTATTTATTATCCTTATTTTTTTATTCATGTCTCCATACCCTGGATAAAGGGAGCATCAGACACAAGGTTTTCATAATCACACAGTCACATTGTAAATGTTGCATCATTCTACAATTGCCTTCAAGAATAAAGAGTACTGAAACACAGCACAACAATTTCAGGTGCTTCCCCCTAGCCACTCCAATACACCACAAACTAAAAAGGGTATATATATATATATACATATAATGCATAAGGATAACCTCCAGGATAACCTATTGACTCAGATCTCTCAGCTATCGAAACTTTATTTTGTCTCATTTCCTTTTGGCCAAGAAGTATTTCTCAATCTCATGATGCTGGGTCCTTGTGAACCCCAGGTGTCCTGCCCCACATTGCCAGGAAGAATTATCCCCCCAAAAATCATGTCCCACATAGTGGGGAAGGGTAGTGAGCTCAAGTGCCAAGTTGTCTTAGAGAGACAGGCCATATCCGAGCAAAAAAAGAGGTTCTCTTGGGGTGACTCTTAGGTATAATTATAAATCGGCTTAACTTATCATTTTCAGGAATAAGTTTCATAGGGGTGAACCCCAAGGTTGAGGGTTCAACCTATTTATTTGGTTGCCCCACTGCTTGCTAGAATATCAGGAATGCTCCAAATGGAGAGGTTGAACATTTCCTCCTTTCCCCAGTCCTCCAAGGGGATTTTGGGGCATCATACTAACATGGACAAGCCATCAAGATCTCAGACCTTATCAAGATTCCATGTAGTAAACTGACCATACAAGTTAAACTAAGCAATGTGCTACCCCAAATATAAATTTTGCACCAAATAAACATCTCCCCATTTGGTCTCATAAAGAAGTTGAAGTTTTACAATATGAATGACATCGTCCTTTACCCTGTGTCCTCATCTACCCCATTCTTATCCGGATCAGCTTCATTCATATCTCTAGTCAAAGCTGGATTCCTTTTTCAACTTTATAATCACTTCCTGTATGGGGTAGTGCTGACTTTCATAGCTTCAGAGCTCTAATTCTTGGTCTCAGGTGTCACATAAATATCTAAAATTTCTTAGAACAACCAAGATAGATTCAAACAGCTCAGCATCTCAGTATTTAAACATAAGTTACAACTCCTGAATATATGTGACTGCTGTAAGAGCTTGCAACCTAGGAACCTTTCCAATAGGCCCCAGCCTGATGACCCATGCTCTTGAATTCAGTTCACCAAGTTTTTATAATATGAGTGAGGCATGGTAATATCAGTATTTTTGTTTCTGACATTTCATTCAACATACAGTCTTTGAGGTTCATTCACCTGGTAGTATGGCTTAAAACTTCATTCCTTCTTGCAGCCACTTTTTAGTCCATTATATATATACATCACAGTTTTCCCTTCCATTCCTCAGTCATTGTACCCATAGGACATCTCTATGCATTGTGAATCAGGAACCTCTGCCATAGACACTAATGTGCAAATGTCCATGCATGTCCCTACTCTCAATTCCTCCAGGTTTATTTTGAGGCTCCTGTCGAACCACCACACTGACCTACAAAGGGCTACACCTCTCAGTTTCCCTATCTACAATGAATAGATACATCTCTTTCTCTGCATTTTCTCTAATATTTGTTTCAATCTACTCATTTTTAAACACTTTTATTTGCACATCATACAATCTAAACTAAGTAAATAGACATGCCTTCACCGCCATAATCTATATGAAGACATTTCCTTTTCTTCTACAAATAATCCATACCCCACCCCCATGCTTCCCTCCTGTTGACGTTTAGTTTTGGCATAATGCCTTGGTTACATTCAGTAGAAGCATATTATGATGTTACTGTTGGCTATAGATCATAGCTTTCATTAATTGTACTTTTTCCTGTATAACATCCAATTTTTAACACCTTGCAATGTTGACATTCACTGTTCTCCCTCATGTAAAAATGTTTTCTTATTTGTGCGTTAATCACCATAATTGTCCACTCTAGGCATTCTTAAGTCACACATCTCAGTCTTCATCCTCCATTTTTTCTGGATTCATACATACACCCCAGCCCTTCTCCTTCAATCATAAATCATACTCATATGTGGCTTTATTCAGTGTACTTATATATTGTGCTACAATCAGGTAGTATTGTGCTATCCATTTCTGAATTTTTACAATCAGTGCTATTGCACAATCTGTATTCCTTCAGGATCAAATTTCCAATCTCTACTCTATTCTATCTCCTGTTAACCTGTGTTCTTAACCTTAACTCTCAAAGTTCACTCATTAATCTTAGTTCATATTAATGAGACCACACAATGAACATGGGATGTCCTTCCATTTATTTACGTCTTCCATGATTTCTTTCAGCAATTTCTTATACTTTTCTGTGTATAGGTCTTTTGTTTCCTTAGTTAAATTTATTGCTAATTAGTTTCTTTTTTTGTTCCTATTGTAAATGGAATTTTTCTTTATTTCCTCTTCAGATTGCTCATTATTAGTGAATAAAAACACTACTTATTTTGGGGTGTTGATATTGTACCCTGCCACTTTGCTGTACTCATTGACTAGCTCTGGTAACTTTGCTGTAGTTTTTTGTTTGTTTTTTTTTTTTTTTTTTACATACAGTATCATGTCATCTGCAAACAGTGGGAGTTTTACTTCCTCCTTTCCAATTTGGATGACTTTTTTTTTTTTTTTTTTTTAACTTGGGCAGGCACCAGGAATCGAACCTGGTTCCTCTGGTATGGCAGGCAAGCATTCTTGCCTGCTGAGCCACCGTGGCCAGCCCACAATTTGGATGACTTTTATTTCCTTTTTCCTTTTCTTGAGTAGTTGTTCTGGCTAGAACTTCCAGCACAGTGGTAAATAACAATGGTGGTAGTGGGCATCCTTGTCTTGTTCCTGATCTTATGGAGAAAGCTATCAGATTTTCTTCATTGAGGATTATGTTAGCTGTGGGTTTTTCATACATTCCCTTTATCATATTGAGAAAGTTCATTTCTATTCCTATCTTTTGAAGTGTTTTCATCAGGAAAGTATGTTGAATTTTTTCAAATGTCTTTTCTGTATCAATCAAGATGATCATGTGTTTTTCTGTTTTGATTTGTTGATATGGTGTATTACAATAATTGATTTTATTTTGTTGAATCATCCTTGCATACATGAAATAAATCCCACTTGGTCAGGGTGTATAATTCTTTTAATGTGCTGCTGGATTTGATTTGCAATTATTTTGTTGAGGACTTTTGCATCTATATTCTATAGAGAGATTGGTCTGTAATTTTCTTTTCTTGTAGTATCTTTGTCTGGCTTTGGTTTTTAGGGTAATGTTGGCTTCATAGAATGTAATAGGTACCTTTCCATCCTGTTCTAGTTTACTAGCTGCCAGAATGCAACACATCAGAGACGGATTGGCTATTAATAAAAGTGGATTTATTTCATTAGTTCTTCAGAGGAAAGGCAGCTAATTTTCAACTGAGGCTCCTTCTTATGCAGAAAGGCACAGGGTGATCTCTGTTGGCCTTCTCTCCAGGTCTCTGGGTTCCAACAACTTTCCCTGGGGTGATTTCTTTCTGTACTTCCAAAGGCCTGGGCTGGGCTGCGAGTGCTGAGATGAGGTATACTGAGCTGTTTGGGCTGTGCTATGTTGTGCTTTTTCATTTAAGCACCAGCCAACTAAGTCAAACATCATTCATTGCAGCAGGCACACCTCCTAGCCAAGTGCAGATGTAATCAGCAACAGATGAGGTTCACGTACTATTGGGTCATGTCCACAGCAACAGAACTAGGTAACTTCACCTGGCCAAGTTGACACCTGAATCTAACTACTACATGTCCACCCCTTTTCAACTTGGCAACTATATGCATTACCTTAAATGATATTAAAGTGGCACAGATTCTCTTCTATGAATCTCAAAGACAAGTTATCTGGTGCCAGTATGCAAAGGAGGGACAGTCACAGGATCCATGGGACGAAATTGGAAGGAAAACCTGCAGGGCAAACAACATTGGATTTCAAAGTCTGAAAGTGATTTATCCTTCAGCTTTAGAAAGTGGCAGTCCCACACTTTTCAAGGGCCTATCCAGTGGTCTGCCTCTTTCCAAATCAACCTCTGGGAACATTGAGGAGACCACCTTTTTCTCGGCTCCAATCTCTCCAGGTATTGGGGCCACACCTGGGCTCTCTGCCATTTCTGGGGCAAACACTCAGTCCTTTCATGTGGTAGAAGCCAGGCTCTCCCCATTCCCCAAGGAGTATGCCACACCTTTTCCAACATCTGAGACAGCACAATTCTTCCATTGCAATCAGGTGGGTGACTCATCCTCACCCTTCAAGGCAAACTCACCCTCTCCATTTATATGGGTGGGTCCACTCTCCTGGCTGAGGTTTCTTGGCTTCAGACCTGAGCTTCCATGGTTCTCACTCTGCAAACTCCAATTTGTCCCCTTTGTCCAGATTGACAGTGATTCTGTTTACATCAACAGTGTCATCAAGCACTCCAGGACTTCTCCATCATTCTTTTCACAGTTCCTCCAAAATCTTCAACCTTAGCCATCAAAAAAAAATGTTTCAGTGTATCTGGTATTTGCAAACCTCAGCAGCACTCCACTCTCCAGTACCAAAATCTGTTCTAGTTTACTAGCTGTCAGATTGCAACACACCAGAGATGGACTGGCTTTTAATAAAAGGGGGTTTATTTTGTTAGTTCTTCAGAGGAAAGGCAGCTAACTTTCAATTGAGGTTTTTTCTTACATGGGAAGGCACAGAACGATCTCTGCTGGCCTTCTCTCCAGGTCTCCGGGTTCCAACAACTTTCCCCAGGGTGATTTCTTTCTGCATCTCCAAAGGCCTGAGCTGTGAGTGCTGAGATGAGGTATGCTGAGCTGCTTTGGCGGTGCTACATTGCACTCTCTCATTTAAGCACCATTCAATTAAGTCAAACATCACTCATTGCTGCAGGCATGCCTCCTAGCGGACTGCAGATGTAATCATCAACAGATGAGGTTCACGTACCATTGGCTCATGTCCACAGCAACAGAACTAGGTACCTTCACCTGGCCAAGTTCACACCTGAACCTAACTACCACACCTCCTTTTTCATTTTTTGCAGAATTTGAACAGGATTTGTACTAATTCTTTTTTGAGTGCTTGGTAGAATTCACATGTGAAGCCATCTGGTCCTGGACTTTCTTATTTGAGGAACTTCTTGTGACTGATTCAATCTCTTTACTTGTGATTGGTTTGTTGAGGTTGTCAATTTCTTCTTGAGTCAATGTTAATTGTTCATGCCTTTCTAGGAAGTTGCCCATTTCGTCTACATTGTCTAGTATATTACCATATAGTTGCTTTTAGCATCCTCTCATTACCTCCTTTATTTCTATAGGATCAGTGGTTATGCCTCTGTTCTTTTTCTGATTTTATTTACTTGCATTTCACTCTTTTTTTTGTCAACCTAACTAAAATTTCATCATTTCTATTGGTTTTCTCAAAGAACCATTTTATTTTATTTTATTGATTGTTTTCATAGTCTCCATTTCATTTATTTCTTCTCAAGACTTCATTATTTCTTTCCTTTTGTTTGCTTTGGGTTAGTTTGCTGTTCTTTCTCTAGTTCTTCCAAGTGAACAGTTAATTTCTCAATTTTTGCTTTCTTCTTTTTTGAATATAGGCATTTAAGGCAATAATTTTCCCTCTCAGCACTGCCTTTGCTGCATCCCATAAATTTTGATATAGTGTTTACATTTATTTGCCTCGACATATTTGCTGATTTCTCTTGCAATTTCTTCCTTGAACCACTGGTTGTTTAAGAGTGTGTTGTTTAGCCTCCCTATTTTTGTGAATTTTCTGGCCCTCTGCCTGTTATTGATTTCTGACTTCATTCCATTATGACCCAAGAAAGTGTTTTGTATGATTTCAACCTTTTAAAATTTATTGAGACTTTCTTTGTGAACCAACATATGGTCCATATTTGAGAGTGACCCACAAGCACTTGAGAAAAATATGTACCATGCTGCTGTGGGTTGGTAGTGATCTGTAAATGTCTGTTAAGTCTAGTTCATTCATGATTTCATTCAAAATTTCTGTCTCCTTATTGGTACTCTGTCTAGATGTTCTATCCACTGATAAGAGTGGGGAATTGAAGTCTTCAACTATTATGGTAGGAGTGTCTACATCTCTTTTCAGTGTTGTCAGTGTTTACCTCATGTGTTTTGGAGCACTCTGGCTTGGTACATAAATGTTTATGATTGTTATGGCTTATTGTTGAATTTCTCCTTTTATTAATATCTTGTACCCTATGTTTTTTTTTAATAGTTTTACTTTTGAGGTCTAATTTGTTGCATATTAGTATGGCTACTCCTACTCTCTTCCGATTGTTGTTTGAATGCAATAATTTTTCACAACCTTTCATTTTCGACCTATTTTTGTCATTGGATCTAAAATGGGCCTCCTATAGATACAATATAGATGGGTCCTGTTTTTAAATCCATTCTGCCTATCTATATCTTTTAGTTAGAATTTAAATCCATTAATATTTAGTGTTATTAAAGTAACTGCAGCACTTTTTTCTGCCATTTTGTCTGTTGAATTTTATATGCCATATCTATTTTTTTCTCTTTTTACCATTACTGATAAGTCTTCATTTCTACACTTTTTCCAGACCTGTTTCTCCTGCCTTTTCCTGTCTGCCTGTAGTACTTCATTTTTATTTCTTGCAGAGGCAATCTCTTAGTCACACATTTTCTGAGTGATTGTTGAAAATATTTTAATCTCCCCTTCAGTTTTGAAGGACAGTTTTGCTGGGTACAGAATTCTTCACTGGCATTTTTTCTCTTTTAGAATCTTAAATATATCATACCACTGCCTGCTTGCCTCCGTGGTTTCTGCCTAGAAATCCACATATAGTCTTATTGAGCTTCTCTTGTATGTAATGAATTGCTTTTATTTTGCTGCTTTAAATATTTTCTTTGTCTTTAACATTTGACAATCTTATTAGTAAGTTTCTTGGTGTATATCTATATAGAGTCTATTCTGTTTGTGACATGCTTCCCTTCTTGGATCTGTAATTTTGTGTCTTTTATAAGAGATGGGAAATTCTCAGTGATTTTTTCCCCCCACTAGTCTTTCTGAACCTTTTCCCTTCTCTTCTCCTTGTAGGACATCCACAAAACATATATTCATTTGCTTCATGTTGTCATTCAATTCCCTAAGACCTTGCTCATATTTTTCCACTCTTATACCTATATTTTCTTTTGTGTGTCAGATTTCATATATTCAGTCTTCTAATCACTAATCCTTTGTTCTGCCTCTTCACATCTATGTTTTCATCTCTTCTATTGTGTTTTTAATTCCCATAAGTGCTAAGATTTGGGTTTTTTTTTTGAACTTTTGAGTTCTTCATATCCTCTTTATATTTTTCAATTCATTCATTTGATTTTTGATGAACTTTTCCTTGTCTGTTTGAACATCCTGAATTAGTTGTTTCAACTCCTGTATTTTATTTGAAGTGCTGTTTTGTTCCTTTGCCTGGGCTGCATCTTCAATTTTCCTAGTGTGACTCTTGATTTTTTGCTGGCATGTATGCATTTGATTTCCTTAATTAGCTTATTCTGGAGGTTGTTTTCACTCTTTTGCTTAGGGTTTTCTTGCTGGATAGCTTTGTTCTAAATCTGTTCTTTCACATTCAGTTCAAATTATTCTAGAACTCTAGTATAGGCTCTGTTTAACTGATCAGAATTTTCAGTTCTTTTTGTTTTGCTGTTTCTTGTCCTGCCTATATGAAGCCTTATTTTCTTTTCTTTAGGGAAGATACACCCTTTAAGGTATTATCCCCTTTCACCTGACTAATTACTTTGTCTCTTAGCTAAGCTTATTTCAGTCCTTGCCTGGGGCAATGCTGGAACCTGCAAGTGCTCCCAGTTCTATCTAATGAGCTGCTTAGGGAGTAAAAAAAAAAAAAAAAGTGAAAAAGCCTTTCCAGAGGTAGACCCCTTCTCCTCGGGTTTGTCAATCAAGAGTTTGCATTGGTAAGTGGCTCTGTGTATCTCCAGGTTTTTAGTGTCCCTTTTTCTTGAAGCCCAGCCCTTTCCCAATATTTTGTGCTGTCTAACTCAAAAAACCTCTTTTTTTTCCCCATTGGCCCTGTCCCCTCTCTGCTGGGGCAAAAATTCTTAGTTCCTTTAGTGCTCATTCCAGGTTTATCTGTGCCTGTTTTCAGTAGTCAGAATTTATTAACTCTGCAACTGAAACTTGGTTGAGCTAGCACTTGCTGTTGATTAAGTTTGCTTCCTTCCCCCCTCAGGGGACCAGCCTATCATGCCCATGGCAGGTTGCTGACTTCCATGGCATGGGCAACTTACAGTTCTGTGTGGGACCTCAACCATTCCACCTAGTGAAACCTGGTGAATGCTCTATGTCCTCTCACTGATGTTCCCCAATAGCAGTTGTTCTATACCATTCTTCACTATTTACATGCATGCTGCTCTGGAGGACAAACTAAATTCCACAACTTGCTATGTTGTCATCTTGCCCCACCTCATCCAATGTGTATTTTTAAGAAGTATCCACTCAATAACTTTCTGAATTCAGGGTATCTATGAGAAATCCATTCCAGTTTGATCTCTGAGACTTTTATTCCTGTCTTCTATTAGTTTTCTTAGAATCCCATTCACTGTTCCAGATATAGAGAGCAGTATCTATTCTTTGTGTCTTTTTTCTTTTGTATTTTTTTGCAACCAAAGACATTTTCTTTGTTTTTTACATTTTCAAAGTTTATTTTTTTTGGAGTTTATAAGACTTTTATAAGATTTTATTTCACTTCTTTTACTTGAACAATCTGTCCCTTAAGAGCTCATGCTTTCTTCTAAGGAAACTTCTTTCCTCCTCCCACTTAATCAGTCCATCTTACCTCATTTTCTATGCTTCAACAACTCCTCTGCTAATAATAGGAAGCATATTTTTCAAATTCTTTTGTTGGTCTTTGATTTTCTGAGCACTATTAATCCCCAGAGATGATTTACAGGCCATTTAAGGCTGTATTTCTCAAACTTTTATGCATAATGAAATCACCCAGGTTCTCATAAAATGAAAATTCTAATTCAGCAGAAGTGGATAGGGACATTGGATACATCTTGGGTGATGTCAGTGCTGCTGGTCCATGGACCATACATTTAGTAGCATGGGTTAAAAATGTGTGATCCTATTTTTGCGTGTTTGTTAATAAGATATTCTCTTTCCTCTATGGGTCAAGATATAACTTGCATCTCAGAAATATAAGACCAAGAATTGTACTGAACAAATCCAGAGTCAACTTGGACAAACTACATGGATTCAAGATTAGTCATCCTAGGATTGTCACTTTAAGACCCACAGGTCATTTTAAAGAGATTTGGGGCAGCAGATCTATCACTATCTATGATAACTAAAATTAATGATATATGGTTAAACCCTTCTTTAGAGTTCCATAACAAAAATGCAGCTCAGCTGCCTTGCAGATTATAAACTGCATTGATGGTTCTTCTCACCAGTGACTGCAGATCTGTAACCCTACCATGATCTTATTCACAAATCAGGTCAGGAGTTCTGTGTAGCAGAAGCCAATCTGCAGCAAACTTCAATCTAGAGCTCTGACATTTGACTGAGGCTGTCTGCATGGTCCCTTATTTTCTCCAGTTGCCCATACCATCATAAAATATCTTTTAAATATCTTTGGTGAGGCCCCACTCTCACTGAAATCCATATGTTTTTTGTTGATGTTTGGCTTTACCATTGAAAAATAAATAAAAAGCAAGTATTTGCATTTAAAAATAGATGCTGAAAGGTCAGCAGTGCTCATCATATCAGAAAGCCATCTGATCTAAAACTCAATGCCACTTTCCTCAAGAACTGAGAAAGGTCTGCTATTTTACCTTACTTGCAAGATAATAAATTGTCCAGACACAATTTCAAAATACTGCCAGAAGACGCAAGATTCTTGGGTCAAGTACAAAGAACTTTATTACTCATGACATTGTAAGTAGCATCAGCTTAATGCTAGCATTGGTTCCCCTGGCTGCCCAAAGCCCACAGGAAGTTAAGACACTGCCCAGGCATATAATGAATAAACAGTCAGTTTGTGTCTCAACTGAGGAACTCTGAGATTTCCTTCCATGGCTGTTTGCTATACAAGTATCTTTGAACAGATTGTTTGAAACAAATGCTATCACAAGATGTGCAGAAATTCAAGAGACTCATGGACAATTGTCCCTCAACATTTTCCATTAGAAAACACAACTATAAAACAAGTCTTTCTATACAAAAGAAGATATTGCACTTAAGAACTTGCTTGTTTTTGATTACTAAAGCACCACCAGAGTTTAAACTCAGTCACCTTGACCAAACCAAATGTTTCTATTTCTTCTTGAAATTCACTGCCACAAAGTCTATACCTTTTTTTATCTTGAATACTTATGGACCAAACAAAATATCTAAACATTTGTTTGCATTTCCATTTCTGTCCAAAACTATAGCACATTTGCAATAACTAGTCCATTCCTGTAAAAATGATGGTATGAAGAAGTAGAAGAAAGAGAGTTTTAAGTTCAAGCTCATTTTTTCCTCCCAAACTCACCAAGCTGGAAGTTCAACATTTCTTCCTGATATGCAATGAGTGCTGGAGCAAAACAGTATTAAAGGATTTTTTTTCCCCTGGGAAAACAAGAAGAGAACAGCAAAGAATGGCAATTTATGGAAGAATTAAAAATTTCTACATATAAATAATTAATTTCATAAATTTACAAAGAAATGCATATTTGATTATCTGTGAATAATCCTAACTTGCTTCTATGAATGTTTGTGCCTGTCATAAACATGTGATATATATGTATTTTGAAGGAAAAGTGTCATGAAGGAAAATACCTCAACCTTGTAAATGTTTGATATTATCAAACAATCATTTCTAGGTAGATATAGGAGACTTAGAATATTTTCAGATGCAAATATAAAAGTTACTGGTTAAAATTGCTAAATAGTAAAGGCATTTATGATCTTCCGTTACAATAAAGTCATATCACGGTAGATGCAGAGTTGGTTTAGCTGTTCATCGATATTACCAAGGACCCTGAATCTTTCAATATTTCTAGGTAGACATAGGATATTCAAATTTTCATAAAAGATTCACGTGTACTTGAGTATGTGTTAAGTGAATATTGGGAACAGATTTCTGCATTTATGTCTATACAATTCATTAATTTAATTGTTCAAATTTAATATTTTGACATTTCAGTTTTCCTTTTTTGCTATTCATAATTGAGAGAGTTGTATTTAACATTTCTGGAATGATGGAACTTTATACTGGATATTTTAAAACCATTTCATTGGGTGCATCAAATTTAGAGTTGTTTTTTATATCTCGTGAAACTCACTGATTTTTTTCGCAGATATAAATAAGTGTACCTCATCTCTATTTTGCTTGACATTTGCCTGGCATTGCATTTATCATCTTCTTTTACACTTGGCCTTGTGTACTCAAATTTACATATCTATCCTACAAACAGGATAAAGGTGTATTTTTAAATCCGAAGTGATAATATCTATTAATTAGTACTTCAATCTACTCAAATTTATTTTTATTATTGTAATATTTTGACTTATTATCATGTTTTTGTACTTCATCTTCTTCCATTTTATTTATTTATTTTCACTCTCCCTTTTGAATTAGTCTTTTATTGTTGTTGTTTTCTCATTTCACTTTTTTTCTCTCTTAGGAGTTGAAACATGCATATTCTAATGCTATTCTTTCAGTGGATTCCTTGAAATGTTCCATAGTTGCTCACCATGAAAACATCAAAATCCATCAGCAGCTGCCACATATTATCTGAACAGTACAAGAATAATGCAAACTCCTAAGCATTTAAAGAAGAATTAGTAGCATTTCTTTGTAAACTCTTCCTAAAATTAGAAGAGGATGAAGGACTTTACATCTCATTATGAGGTCAGTATTACCTTGGTATTAAAAACAGACAAAAGCATCAAAAGGAAAGAAAATTAGAAACAAATATCCCTTATAAATATAGATGCAAACATCTTCAAAATACTAGCTAATTAAATCCCATAATATTTAAGAATATTGCAGAAACAATGCTTGTTTGAAACTCTTATGTACCCCAGAAAAGTCATGTTTCTTAATCCAATATTGTGGGTGCAGGCTTATTGTGGGTGGAACCTTTTGATTAGGTTATTTCCATGGATATGTGACCCAATCCATTCAAAGTGGGTCTGAATTAGTTTTCTGGACTCCTTATAAGAGCTCATACAGAAAGGAGAGAGAGAAAGAGCTCAGAGCCTACCCAGAAAGCAGAGAGATGAAACCAAGAGACACAGATGTTTGAAAATGTAGAAGGATGAAACTCTGGGAGACACCAGAAGCTGAGAGAGCCATTAGAAATCAGAAGCTAAGAGAGAAGGACAGCAGACATTGCCATGTACCTTCCCAAGTGATAGAGAAACCCCAGATAGGATCAGCCTTTCTTGAGTGAAGGTGTTCTCTTGCTAATGCCTTAACTTGGACATTTTAATGGCCTTAGAACTGTAAATTGTACCCTAATAAATCCTCTTTGTAAAAGCCAATCTGTTCATGGTATATTGCCTTCTGGTAGCTTTAGTAAACTGAAGCAATGACTGAATAAGGTCTATCTCAGGAATGCAAGGTTGGTTTAACATCTAAACATCAATTAACATGATACAACATACCAATAAAATAAAAGACCAAAAGTATATTATCATCTCAATAGACAGAAAAAGTTCTTGATGAAATTAATGAGTATTTTATGATAAAAGCATTCCACAAACTAGTTGTAGAATAGTATTAGAAATAGTAATAGAAAGGAATTTTCTCAAACTGATATAGTGCATCTATGAAAAATTCACTATAGAAATCATAATTGGTAGTGAAAATAAAATGGTGTCTTCCTAAGATCAGGGACAAGGCAATATCTGCACTTGCCATTTCTATTAAGATTTGCACTTGAGGAGTTAACCAGGGCAATTATGCAAGAAGATAAAAGACCCATATTAGAAAAGGAGGAGTGAAATTATCTTTAAATTTAGATGACATGATGTTGAATATAAAAATTCTGAGAATCCACTGAAAAGTTTTGGAACTAATAAATAAGTTTAGCGGAATTGCAGGATACCACATAATTATAAAAAATGCATATTTCCATTGTAGCAATGAATAAACTAAAAATGAAATTGAGAAAACAATTCCATTCATAGTAGCATCAAATAAATAAAATTACTATGAATACACTTAACCAAAGAAGTAAAAAACCTAAACTTTGAACACTACACAACATTATTGAAAGAAATTTTGAAAGAATAAATGGAAATGTTTTGGATTGGAAGATAATGTTAAGATGGCAATACTCCATAAGTTTACCTACAAATTCAATATAATCTCTATAAAAATTCCAGCTGATTTCCTTGTAGATATTGACAAACTGAATCTAAAACTCTTATGGAAAATCAAATGACTATGAATAGCCAAAATAATGGTGGAAAGATGAACAAAATTAAAGGACCCATGTTGGGGACTGAAAATGTGTTCAAGAAAAAACATGTTCTTAATATTAATCCATGTAGTTGTTGAGGGAGAGCCCATTGTAAATAGTATCTTTTAGCATGTTAAGGTAAGTCAGGGTACTGACTTCTCTGTGAATATGATCTTTGGAGGTCTTATTTAGCTGTGGCCCTAATCTACCTTGCTGGAGGTCTCATAAGGAGAAAGCTACAGAAAGGAGTCAAAAGTAAGAAGTGAATGGAAACCCACACCAGAAAGGCTAGTATATCACTGTGTGATAGGAAAGTCAAGAAACCACAAAGACTGACTGCAGCCAACAACAGAATGCTACAGACTCCCAGGAGGGTGCTTAGCCTCACTGAAACTTTGATATTGGATTTCCAACTTCTTAAATTGTAAGAAAA
The DNA here is from genome assembly GCF_023851605.1 of Tamandua tetradactyla. Lineage (NCBI taxonomy): Eukaryota > Metazoa > Chordata > Mammalia > Pilosa > Myrmecophagidae > Tamandua > Tamandua tetradactyla. The sequence goes on from NC_135336.1 coordinate 42,955,203, forward strand.
TAAATTCCTATATGGTATATGTGATAGTAGCTCAGGCAAACTAAGACAACACAAGTGTCCCGATTTCTAAACTTATTAAAAAGAGAATGTAATCAAGCCCTGTGGTACTGACATAAAGAGAAATGCATAGAAAAATGATATAGAATTCAAAACCCAGAAATAAACCCATACATTTATGTGACAACTGATTTTCAACAAGGGTGTCAAGACAATTCAATGTGTGTAATCTTTCCAACAAGGTGTGCTGGTACAACTGTATATTTGTATCCAAAATAATGAGGTTGGACCCCTACCTCATATCATATACAAATATTAGCTCAAAATAGATTAAAAAAACCTAAGTATAAGAGTTAAGTATTTGAAATTCTTAGAAGAAAGCAGAGGTATATCATCATGATCTAAGATTATGCCATGATAACTTAGCTATATGATAACAGAAGTACAAGCAATAAGGAAAAAATAGATAAATTGGACATCATCAGAAGCAAAAACATTCATGCTTCAAGGACTCCATGAAAAAAGTAAACTGTCAGCATACTAAATGGGAGAAAAATGTGCAAGTTGAATACCTCAAAAAATTTGTATCTTGAATATATAAAGAACTATTATAATTCAATAACAAAAGGCAAATAACACAATTTTAAAACTTGGGCAAAGTTTCTGAATAGACAGTTTCCCAAACTTCTTTGAAAGAAAACATATACATGGCCAATAAGCATGAAAAGATGTTTACCATCCTTATCCAACAGAGACATTCAAGTCAGAATTATAATGAGATACCACCTCACACCCACTAGGATGGCTAAAACAAATAAACAAAAAGATACATAATAAAATTCATTGGCAAGGATGTGTATACTCTGGAACTCATACATTGCTGTTGAGAATATAAATTTTCAACAAGAGTTAAATTCTTGGAACTACAATCTGGAGGTCTTCAAGAATTTAAACATAAAGTTACCATAAGATCTAACAATTTCATTTCTAGGTATATACTCCAAAATAAAGGAAACCTTATGTTCACACACAAGCATGTATATGAATGTTCACATTATTTATATTATCCAAAAAGGGCTCATCATCTGATGAATGTATAAATAAAATATGGTATATCCATATAATGGAATATTAATCAGCAGTAAGAGGAAATATAATACTGATAACTGTTACAACATGGATCAGTATTGAAAACAGTATGCTAAGTGAGAGAAGCAATGACAAAGGAACATGTATTATATAACCCCATTTATAAGCAATGTCCAGAATAGGAAAATCTTAGTGTATTAGTGCTTGTGCTTGTTAAGAACTGATGGAGGGAGGGGAATGGGGTTATTGTGATTGACAGCTAAGGATTGTAGAGATTCTTTTGGGGGTAAGGAAAATTTTCCAAAGTTGACTGTGGTAGTAATTGCATAGTACTGTGAGTGGACAAAAAGTGATTGATTGTACACTTAAGTGGGTGAATTGTATGCTATGTGAATTATATGTCAATAAAGATGTTAAAAACAAACAAGCAAAGTGATTCTTGGATGCACTTTGCTTAGTAGAGAGGTTGTAATGGTCATGATATTAAAAATTTTAGTAGCCCTCCTATGCACACTTTACATTTTCTAAGGTTTTAAAGAAGGGTCTTGCAACTACACCCTTTACAATTTGACCTAATACCTTGATTTAATTGTATCATGTTGGATTTTTTTAGGCTATTTCCTACTTTGAGAAATTTTGTCAGAATAGTCTGGAATTGAGAAACAATTTTGTTTTCAAACATAGTACACCATTGTTATTTTAAATTTTCTCTAATTTATGCTTAAAACCCAAATTGTTCACTGTTCAGCACGTTTTTCTTATTGTATTTGATTATAAGATACTAAAGAAGCCATTTACCACTTGTCTCAGAATTCTCAGAAAGAAATCCTTTAAGGAATTTAACATCTATAGAATACTATCATATAATTTACATATTTCATTCAAGTTTAACCAGTCCCATTAATGCCTGTTAATGCAAAGAAACCTATACAGGAAGAAGGGTTGCATTTAGTTGCCATGTCTCTTTAGTATCCATCAGTGTGGAATAATCTATCAGTCTTTGCTTCACTTTCATGACCTTGGAAATTTTATAGTTAAGTTTAAGAGTATGCCAGGATTTGGGTGTGTCTGATGATTTCTTATGTTTAGAGTCAAAATATGCATTTGGGCAAGGCTATCCAGAAGTGATGTTTTGTTGTCCTATCAAGACTTGAACTCATCACATTGAGGGACATATAAATATTACTCAATTTTTTTTTACTGTGATTGAATATATACAACTCAAAATTTCTCATTTTTATCACTTTCAGGTGTGCAATTCAGTGTTATTAATCATATTTACAAAGTTGTACTACCATTACCACCATTAATTACCAAAACATTTTCATTACTACAGACAAAAACTCTACACATTAAGCAAGAATTCCTTTACTCCTCCATTCCTGCCTTGATAACCTTTATTCTATTTTTTGTCTCTGAATTTCATATGCTAAGTATATCATATAAATTAATTTAAACAAAATATGTCTCCGTGTGTCTGATTTGTTTCACTCAACATAACATGGTGTCTTCAAAGGCTATGCATGCTGTTACATGTATCAGAACTCAATTTCTCTTCATTGCTCAATAACATTCCATTATATGTACATACCACATTATTTTTATGCATTCATCTGATAATAGGCACTTGGGTTACTTTCACCTTTTATTCATTGTGAATAATGCTGCCATGAATATTGGTGTACAAATATCTATTCGGCCCTTGTTTAAGATGCTTGGTACATATACCTAGAAATGAGATTATGGGATCATAAACACATTTCAGTATTTAACATTCTGAGGAATGACCACCTGTTTTCCATAGCAGCTGTACATGTTGCCTTCCCACCAACAATGTAAAATGATTCTTGTTTTTCTACATCTTTGTCAACACTTGTATTGGGTGGGAAGTGATACATTATTGTAGTCTTAGATTTATTTGTATTTCACTGATGACTAATGATGTTGAGCATCTTTTCACATGCTTGTTGGACATTTGTATATCTTCTTGGGAGAAATGTCTATTCAAATCCTTTGCCCATGTTTAAATTAAATTGTGGATTGTAGTTTCTTTATGTATTCTGGATTTAAACCTTTGTTGGATATAAAGCTTGCAGCTATTTTTTTTCCCATTCTGTACATTGTCTTCATTTTCTTGATAATGTCCTTTGTGTCCATAAGTTTTTAATCTTGATGAAGTCCATCTTTTATTTTCTTCCTTTATTGTTTTTGTTTGTGCTTTTACATCACAGATGAAGGTTTTCCCCTACATTTTATTCTAAAAGATTTAAGTTTTTAGCACTATTTTTAGCACATTTTAAGTTAATTTCTGTATGTGGTGTGAGGTAGGAGTCCAACTTCTTATTTTCCTTGTGGGTATTCATTTTCCCCAGTGCCGTTTAATTAAGAGATCTTTCTTTCTCTATTTACTGTATTTGGCATCCTTGGAAAATATCGGTTGGTCATAAATATGTAGGTTCATTTCTGGATTATCAATTTGATTCCATTCATCTTTATGTATACGCTCATACTAGTGCCACATTGTTTTGAATAGTGTGGCACTGCAGTAAATTTAGAAAAAGAAAAGTGTGTGACCTCCAGCTTTGTTTTTCTTTTTCCAGATTGATTTGGATATTCAGGCCCCTTTATGACACCATAGACATTTAAGGACTGACATTTCCATTTCTACTAAAATTTCTGCTGCAATTTTTATTGGAATTGTGGTGTATATTTAGTTAGCTTTGGGTAGTATTTACATCTTAGTAATTTTATGCATTTTTATCATGAAAGGACCTTGGATTTAGTCAAGTGCTTTTTCCACTTCAATTGTGATGATCATGTTATTATTTTTCCTTTATTCTATTAATGTGCTGTATTACATTGATTGATTTTTTTAATGTTACACCACACTTATATTCTTGGGATAAATCCTATATGGTCATTGTTTGTGATGGTTTCAATATTCCATTTGAGTCTACTTTCTAGCATTTTGTTGAGGATGTTTCATCTACACTCATAAGGGAAAATGGTAGGTAATTTTGTTTCTTCTAGTGTCTTCATCTGGTTTTGGTATTAGAATAATGTTGTACTGAATAGAAGGAATTTGGATGAGTGCCCTCTTTGACATTTTTGGGTTTTTGGAAGTATTTGAGAAAGATTGCTGCTATTTCTTTTTTGAGTGGTGGGTGGAATTTATGAGTGAAGCCATCTAGTCCGTTCTCTGGCCAATATTTCTCATTATTTTTCTTTACTTTCTGTTCCTCAGAATGAATAATTTCAATTACCCTGAGCTCAATTTTGCTGATTCTTCTGCCTGATCAAATCTGCTTCAGAATATTTTGTGAATATTTTAGTTTTGTTCTTTTTCATGTCCACAGTTCCTGTTTGGTTCATTTTCAAATTTCTAAATCCTTATTTTGTTCATATATTATTATTCTGATTTCCTTTAGTTGTTTTTTTTTTGTTTTTTTTTTGTTTTGTTTTTTTACCATGTTTTTCCTTTAGCTCACTGCACTTATATAAGAGAATTAACTTAATGTTTTGGATTCATAGTTCCAGTGTCTGGGTTTCTTCAGGAATAGTTTCTCTCACTGTATTTTGTTCCTTTGAATGAATAATATCCTATTGTTTTTTGTATGACTTGTAATTTCTTTGCTGGATATTTTAATATTTTGATTAATTAACTCTGGAAGTCAATTTCACTTCCCACCCCAGGATTTACTGTTTATTTTTTTATATTGTTTATTTTGTTTTTGATTGTTGATGTCTGTAGTATAGATTGAGTTTGCAATAAGGGGACTCTTCCACACTTTGCCCGGTTTATACTGATCCTATAGATTTGTCCCTGGTGAATAGTTAAGTTATTCTCAGGTCATTCTTTGCATGCCCCTTGATCTGCACATGAGCAGTAGCTTTAAAAAATTCTGTAGTCTGCATGAATGGATCTTGGTGTCTCAGCTTTCCCTGCAAGAAATGAAACACTCTTCCAAGTTTCTCCTCCAGGGCTTCAGTTTCTCCCCAGATTACTGCAGCTTGCTGGCTACTATGCTAATTTTCTACACTATTTCTCTGCCATAAATGAATTCCTGGCTAGGTAACACAAACTCCTTGAGTCAGTCTTTTAAGGAGTACATTTAAGCAGGCATGCAAACACTAAATTTGCACATTAGGTCTTCTAATGACTGATATCAGGGTCTTGCAATGGGAATGCAAACCACGACTCCATCAGTAATAATTTCTTATAACATTAAACATAAAACAAAACACAGCAATTACATTCTTAGACATTTATCCCAGGAAAATGTAAATTTAAATTTGCACTAGAGGTGCATGCATGTTCATAGCAACTTTCTTTGTAATATCCAAAAATTATAAGTAATTCATAATTATTGCGTTGAAGGTGGGAAAGTGGTCATGGCAACTGAGAGTGTCTATAGTTTTCCTACCATTTTTAAGTTTTCTTCTGCTTGATTCAGCATTTTCTTGCTTGGTGTTCATCCATTACTATTTTCTGGAGCTCTGAAAGTTGGTTCTGATGGTTTCTGCCATCAATGTTTCTGTAGAGGTTTGCATTCATCAGGAGCCTCTTACGTCACCATCTTTCTGATGTCACTCCTCAAGGTTTATTTTAATGTAGTCATTTCAATAATGTGGTGCTTTCCAGGTTTCTCCACTGTAAAGTTACTCTTTAATCATTCTTTCTAATTTGCATGCATTTTCTGGATTTCTTTTGCTATTAGAAATATCCTCTTCTTCAAAAATTCATTCATATACAGTTTTAGAATTCATTGATTTTTCTTTTCTTTTTGGCTAAATTGTTCTTTGATAGTTGCTAAATGGTGATTTCTAATTCTGTCATTTCAGCTGCATTTATTAGTTGGCCATATGAAACAAAAAATAAAATATTTCCTCTTTACTTATTAATTTCTACTATGGACACATACAGTATTCTATGAAGTATAAACCTTTACTAATATTACTTGTAATCAATAATAGTATTAATGTGTTTGCTGTGAGCATTTCCATGCTATATCTTATTATCATTTGATATTTCCCCTCGTTCTCTGAGAAAATCCTTCCATTATGTCAAAACAAGGTATTCATTCATTGTTATCTGTTCTTCCTCCACTAAAGATGTCAAAACAGTAATTTTTCCAATTAGCTCTGGTTCATTTATTTTTCCTTGAGACAATCTATTGTACTTTTAATTAAATATGTGTCATCCATGAATATTTAAAATTTCTGGCACCCATTAAAATAAATTCCATGAAGTCAATGACTATATCTATTTTGCTGTATTGTAATATCCAAAATTGCAATAGTGCATGACAGGTAATAGATGCTTAGTGAATACTTTTGTAACGATATTTTGTAATAGTTGTTTACTAAATCACAGTTCTTTCACTAAATTCATCAGTGAACTAGGAAAAGATTAAGGTAAATATTTCTAGTGAATAGAGTTTTACTGCATCTTGAAATTTTTTAATTAATATTTTTCAGTTTAAAATATTTGAGTTTGAGAAATGGTAGATTCACTTGTAAGTGCAAGAAATAAAATCAGAGGATCTAATGTACCTTATATCCAATTTCTCTCAATGATAACATCTTATGAAACTATAGAACAATATCATTGCCTGGCTATTGACATTGATACAATCCACTGTTTTTTTAAATATACAATCCACCAATTTTGTTTAGGTTTCCCCAGTTTTTCCTGGGCTTATTTGCATGCATAGAGTGAGTGTGGGTATGCTTATTTAGTTTTATGCAATTTTGTTACATATATATATATTCATATATATAGCCCCACAGTCAAAGATACACAGCAACTACATCACCGCAAGGATGCTTCACTTTGTTTTAAAGAAACAAACCTATTTCTACCCCTCTCTTCCTTAACCTCTGGAAACCATTAATATTGTCTACATAGAAAAATATAGCTATTTTTTCATTGCAGTAATGTTACATAAATGTAAATATGTTGCTTGTAACTTTGGGTGGATTGGCTTTTTAACTCATTATAATTCTATGGAGAACCATTCAAATTGTTGGTTACATGTATAACTTGGTTCTTTTTATTGTTATTTCCATTGCTGAGAATTATTCCATATTACTACAGATTGGTTATCTGCTGAATGCTTACTGAATTATTTATAATTTTTGGATATTACAAAGAAAGTTGCTATGAACATGCATGCACCTTTTGTGTGAATCTAAATTTACATTTTCCTGGGATAAATGTCCAAGAATGCAATTGCTGTGTTTTGTTTTATCTTTAATTTTATAAGAACCTGCTAAACTGTTTTGTAGAGTGTCTGTATCATTTTAAGTTTCATCAGCAATGAATGAATGATCAAATATTTTCCACATCTTCACCATATTTTATGCTGTTACTATTTTTGTTAGGTATTTTGAGAAATCTGTAGTGATTTCTCATTGTAATTATAATTTTCATCTTCATAATAAAGAAACTGATGAGGTCCTGGGCAACTTTCTTTTTAATATCCAAAAATTATAAATAATTCAGCAAGCATTCAGCAGATAGTGATAAAAAAAATATTTCCTTCATTGAATTGGTTTTGCAATTTTGTCAAAGTTTAACTGAGCACATTTTTGTGGATTTATTTGTGGCTTCTCTATTGAATTCCAGTATCAATTTGCCAATACCACATTGCCATTTTTTACTGTCATTTGTATGAAAGCCTAGTACTAAGTAGAGTAACTCCTCCCACTTAATTCTTCTTTTAAAATTTGTTTCAGCTATTCTAGCACTTACACCTTTCCATAGGAATTTTAAAATTACTTTGTCTATCTTTAGAAGAAATGTCCTGGGATTTTGATAATAATTGCACTAAACCTATAGATCTATTTGAGCATTTGAACCTTTGTTGAGTCTTCTAATCCCTGACTTTTGGTAGTGTGTCCATATATTTAGGTTTTTTTTTTTATGTTTTCATCAACATTTCTAGATTTCAACAAATAGATCCTGTATACATGTTTTGCAAAATTTGCACCTAAGTATTTCATGTTCTTTGAAATGGTTATTAATGCATTGTGCTCTTAAATTTTGTGCATGTTTATTGCTATTGCATAGCAATGAAATAAATTTTTGTGTTCATCTTGTATCCTGCAACACAACATACTAAACTTATTAGTTATATTAGCATATTTTTGTAGATCCTTTGGCATTTCCTTCATAGACAATAATATCATATGCGTATAGAAACAGTTTTATTACTGCTATTCTGATTTGTAAGTCTTTTATTACTTTTTCTTGCTTTATTGCAGTGGGTAGTTGTGAATGCATATCATTATTTTCTTCCCAATCTTAAGGGTATGGGATTCATTCTTTCACCATTGTCTGCTGTTGTCTGTATATTTTAGCCATGTTTTTGAAATAATTTGAGGTAGTTCTCTTGTATTTCTACATTGTTGTGACTTTTACTCTGAATAGAAGTTCATAATGGTTTCTCTGCAACAATTGATACAATGTGGTTTTTCTTTATTACTCTGTCAATATAAGGGATTACATTGACCAATTTTTCAAATGTTGAACCATCCTTATATACCTCTAAAAAATCCCACTTGTCATGTCTATAATTCTTTTTATACATTGTTGGATTCAATTTACAATATTTTGTTTAGAATTTTTAAAATCTAATTATTGAGAGGGAATTGTCTGCAATTTTGTTTATTCATAAACTTTATTTGTCTGCTTTGGCTTTTTTATTTTTTTTTAACTGATAAACCAAAACAATGTACAAACACAAACATTCTTAACATACAAATATTCCATACATGGTGTACAATCAACGGCTCACAATATCATCACATAGTAATGTATTCCTCACCATGATCATCTTTTAGAACATTTGTATGACTCTGAAAAAGAAATAATAAGAAAAAAGAAAACTCATACATAGCATACCCCTTACCCCTCCCTCTCATTGACCACTAGTATTTTCATCTACCCAATATATTTCAACCTTTGCTCTCCCTATTTTTTCTATACCCTTTACTACTCCCTTTCATTGATCACTAGTATTTCAATCTACTCAATTTATTTTCAAATTTGCTCCCCCTATTATTTATTTATTTTTGAGCAATAATTTTTACTCATCTGTCCATACTGTAGATAAAAGGAGCATCAGACACAAAGTTTTCACAATTTCAGTCACATTGCAAAAGCTACTCATTATGTACTCATCTTCAGAAACACGGCTACTGGAGTACAGTTTCAGGAACTTCCCTGTAGCCTCTCTAATACACTTTAAACTAAAAAGGGGGTATCTAAATAATGTGTAAGAATAACCACAAAGATAACCTCTTGACTCTATTTGAAATCTCTTAGCCGTTTACACTTTATTTTTTCTCATTTCTCTCTTTTCCCTTTCAGTCAAGAAGGTTTTCATAGTCCCTTGAAGCTGAGCCCCAGCTCTTTCTAGAATTTCTGTCCCATGTTGTCAGGAAGGTTTACACTCCTGGGTGTCACATCCCATGCAGAGTGGGGGAGGGCAGTGAGTTTGCTTGCTGTGTTTGTTGAGAGAAAGAGATAGGCCACATGTGAGCAACAAAAGAGGTTCTCTGGGGGTGATGCTTAGGCCTAATTTTAAGTAGGCTTAGTCTATCCCATGGCGGGTAAGTTTCATATGAACAAACCCCAAGATTGAGGGTTGGTTTGTCTGGTTTTGTTATCAAGTTAATGCTGACATTACAAAAGTATTCTCTTACTTTAATTTTTTTTATGGATGAGATTGCATAAAATTGTTGTTAATTCTTTATCCACTTAACAGAATTCCACAATGAAAACATCAATGTCTGAGGATTTATTTTTATGGAGCTTTTAATTTAAGTTTTGATTTCTTTAGTGGTTATGGACCTATTCAGATTACCTATTTCATCTTGGATAAGTTTTGATAGTTTGTAGCTTTCTAGGAATTAGGCCATTTCTTCTAAGGTGTCAAATTTACGAGCATAAAGTTGTTCATAGTGTTCCAAATTATCTTTTTTTTCACACTGCTTCATAATTATTTATTTCCATGTCTGCATCTCCCATTACACAGGGAGCACTTTGTCTCTGGATCCATGGTAGGCAATCAGGATTTTTAAGTAATAACAGCCTTTGAAGCACTGAATCAAAGAACAGAGTACTAAGAAGGGACACGAGAGATCACAAATTTGTCATCATTGTACGAGTGAGAAAACTTAGGTCAGAGAGGTGAAGAGACTTGATGAAGGCTGCTGAGATAATGGTAAGGCTGAGATAAAAATCAAGGTCACCTGACTTCCCATTCATTGTTCTCCTCATCACTTGCCATTACATTGCCCTATTTTACTTTCCTCATTGCATGTATTGCCTTTTTGAACTTGTTTGTTTATGGTTTGAATGCAAGTTCCATGAGAGTTAGTATCTCTTTTGTTTTTTTAACGTTTTTTATTGTAAAATTTAACATGTATCCAAAACAAAGAGAGAAAAAGCAATAATTTTCAAAGCACACTTCAACAAGTAGTTGCAGAACAGACCCCAGACTTTGTCATTGGCTATTATTCTTCTCTGTTAGATATTTCTGTCTAGCTGCTGCAAAACACTGGGGGCTAGAAGGAACATCAATATAGTGATTCAGCAGCCATATTCATTTACTAAATGCTATTTTCCCTGCTATACCTCCTCCTCCTCTGTTGATCCTTCTATCAATCTATTCTGATGTTTCATGTTCAGAAGGGATGTTGATACTAAATGATAAGGGATTTAATTAATTGATAACCTTGGAGAAGCTTGTCCCTTTGGGTTAAAGGATTTATCTGACCTAAGAATTATAGTACATGAAAGCAAACAGTGCATGAAAAGTCTATGGAGTTCAGTTCAAGCCCTAGGTGTTCTTTTTTTAATTTTTTTTTTTACTGTATAGTATATCATATATACAAAGCAAAGAAATAAAAAATCAATAGATTTCAAAGCACTCCTCAACAAATAATTACAGGACAGATCCCAGAATTTGTCATGGGCTACATAAGATCCTCTCATATTTTTTCCTTATAGCTGCTCCATAATACAGGAGGTTAGAGGGCTTAAATATTTTTTTATCATCACAATCAACTTTTTTCCTTCTTTTGTGAAAAATAACATATTTTTCACATACAAAAAGCTATAAATTTCAAAGCACAGCACTACAATTAGTTAAAGAACATACTTCAAACTTTGACATGGGTTACAATTTTAGGTTTTACTTTTAGCTGCTCTAAAATTTTAAGAATTTACTTTTAGCTGCTCTAAGATACTGGAGACTAAAAGAGATATGAATTTAATGCATTAGCATTCATATTCATTTGTTAAATCCTGTCTTCTATGTATAATTCCACCATCACCTTTAATCTTTCCATACCTCTCTTTAGGGTTGTTTGGACTATGGCAACTCTAAATTTTTGATATTGTAAGGTTCTGTCACTAATATGGGGTAGAGAGATGGAACTATCTGATGTTCTGGAGAAGTTGGGCTAGGTTTCAGGATTTATCTGGACCATCTGGAAAGTTACTCTAGTACCTGGAATGATTGTGGAATCTTATATAATGCCCTAGGTGTTCTTTAGGATTGGCTGGATTGGTCCTGGCTGGGGACTGGCAGATTATGATAGGTAGCAAGGTTGACCTGAAGCTTGCATAACAGCAACCTCTGGAGGAACCTTGACTCTGTTTGAACTCTCTCTGCCACTGATACTTTATTAATTGCACTTCTTTTTCCCCTTTTGGTCAGGATGGAAATGTTGATCCCACAGTGACAGGTCTGGATTCATCCCTTGGTGTCATCTCCGGTGCCAGGTCTGGATTCATGCTGGGAGTCATCTCTCATGTCCCCAGGGAGACATTAATTCCTGCATGTCATGTCCCATGTAGGGGGCAGGGCAATGATTTCACTTGCAGAGTTGGGCTTAGAGAGACTGAGGCCATATCTGAGCAACAACAGAAGTCCTCTGGAAGTAACTCTTAGATATATCTATAGGTAGTCTAAGCTTCTCTGCTACCTACATAAACTTCACAAGAGTAAGCCTCATGAACAAGGGCAGGGCCTATTGATTTGGATATCCCTAAAGTTTGGCACAGTATCAGGGGATTCCCTGATGGTAAGGTTTAATAGTTCCATATTCTTTCTCTCCTCCCTCAGGGGACTTTGTCAATACTTTTTGACTATCTGTTTAATATACTCTGGGATTTTTCCAGGCATTCCAATAATCTATACAGGATTAAAGGACCTCTTTCTTATTCCATGCTTCCTGTGTTTCAATTGTTCAAATGAGCTATACAGATAGGTTGAATTAGATTATGCACTACAGAAAATTTCAGTTCTAGATCAAATAACCCTTTCTTCCATTGGTCTCAAAGAGCATGTGTGGTTCTAAAATACAGACACTGTCTTCTTTACCCCTATGCTCTGAATTACTTTAACCTCAATATGTTTGGCTTTATTCTTATCTCTATATATCAGGTTACATATATAAAACAGTTTCTCAAAATCCAGAAATAATAATCACCACTCTGGACTTAATGTGTCTGCTCTAAAAGCTTACAATCTAGGCCCCTGTTTTCTTATAAATATTTTCTAAAGGTGATCATACCATTGTTGTTGTTTTTTTTTGATTCTGGCTTATTTTGTCTCACCAAATGTCCCACATGCTCATTCACATCGTTGCATGTCTCAAGACATTGTTCCTTTTTATAGCAGCACAACCTTCATCCATAAGTATACACCACAGTTCGCCAATCTCCTTCTCTGTCAGTGTATCCTTCAGCCATTGCATTCATTGGGCACCATCTAGAAGGCCCAAAGTCCACAGTCCACCAACATTCTCAATTTCAGATAATTTCATTCTTCCCAAGAGACAGAAAACCAATAAACACACTCACCAAATAGGAAATCTAAACCTCCTTACCCCATTATTCACCTCTGCTGTTGCTGTGCTAGTGCTGATGGTTTACTTTTGAACATAGCTCATAGCATGCAAAAGCAGTGTACCATGGACTTAAACATTCCTTATATAAGAATCATCTTTCACCCACTAGTAGTTTAAGAATGTGTTGTTTAATCTTGATATATTTGTGAATGTTCTCATCTTTGGTGGTTAGTGAGATCCAGCTTCATCCCATTGTGATTAGAGAAAGTGCTTTGAATAATTTCAATATTTTTAAATTTATAAAAGACCTGTTTTGTGCCCCAGTATATGATCTAACCTGGAGACTGTTCCATGAGCACTAGAGAAGACTGTATAACCTTGTGCTTTGGGATGCAAAGACCTATATATGCCTGTTATGTCTAATTCCTTTCTCAAGTTAACTTCTCTATTTCCTTGTTGATTCTGTCTGGTTGTTCTATATATAGAGGAGAGTGGTGTATTGAAGTCTCCTACTATTATTGCTGAAACATCTATTGCTTCCTTCAGTTTTACCAGTGTCTGCCTTTTGTACTTGGAGCTCCCTGATTGGGAGCATAAACATTTATGATTGTTATATATTCTTGGTGAATTGACTCTTTAATTAGTACGTAATGTCCCTTGTGTCTTATGATGTCTTTTTATGTTTAAAGTCTATTTTGTCCACTCTTAGTATAGCTACTCCTGCTTTCTTTTGGTTACAACTTGTGTGGAATATCTTTTTCTATCCTTTCACTTTCAATATATTTGTATCCTTGTGTCTAAGATGAGTCTCTTGTAAGTAGCATATAGCTGGATTATGTTTCTTAATCCATTCTGCCAATCTGTATCTTAATTGGCAAGTTTAGCCATTAACATTCAACGTTATTACTGAAAGGGCATTTCTTTATTCCACCATCTTATCATTTTAATTTTATTTGTCAGGTCTATATATTATTTTCCTCTTTCTCTTTACATTATTTCAATTACCCTTAGTAGCACTCTTCAATTCTGTGCCCTCTGCCAACTCCCTCTCTTGTCTTTTTTTTTTTTTTTTTTTTTTTTCTGTTGGCAGAACTCCTTTTAGTATTTCTTGTACGACTGATCTCTTGTTGACAAATTCTTCCAGGACTTATTTGTCTGTGAAAACTTTAACCTCTCCCTCAATTTTGAAGGACAATTTGGCTGGGTACAGAATTCTTGGCTGAAAGTTTTCTCTTTCAGGATCTTGAATATATCATAACACTGCCTTCTCAACTCCAGGGTGCTAGTTGAGTAGTCTGAACTCAGTCTTATTTGGTTTCCCTTGTATGTAGTAGATAGTTTTTCTCTTGCCACTTTTAGGGTTTTCTGCTTCTCTTCAACATGTGACAGACTGATTAGTATGTGCCTTGGGGAAGGCCTATTGGGTTTATCCTCTTTGAAGTTCTTTGGACTTCTTTGACTTGAATACTTATGTCCATTATAAGGGTTGGGAAGTTTTCCCCCATTATATCCTCAATATTTTCCCTAGCCCTTTACTCCTCTCTTCTCCTTCTGACACATCAATGATTCTTATATTTGTAGATTTTGTTTAGTCTATCATTTCTGAGTTCCTGTTCAATTTTTTCCATCTTTTTTGCCATCTGCTCTTCTGAGCCTTGAAAGTCAAATATCCTGTCATCTATATCATTTATTCTTTCTTCTGTTCCTTCAAATCTGATGTTGTGTGCCTCTAGTAGGTTTTTTATTTGGTCAAAAGAGCCTTTAGTCTCTGTGATTTCTGCTATTTTTCTTTTTATTCTTTCAAATTCCTCTTTGTGCTGTTCTACTGTCTTCTTGATCTCCTTTTTGTCATTTTCTATCCCAATTATTTTGTTAAGTAGAGTTGTATGAACACCTTTGATTAGTTGTTCCAATGTCTGTGTCTCTTCTGATGTTTTAATTTGGTCATTAGGCAGGGCTATATCTGTCTGCATTGTGATATGCTTAGTGATCTTCTGCTGTCTTCATGGCATTGATTTACTTTGGGAGTTCAATAGTCTAAGGCCTTGTGTTTGCAGGATGGTTGTACAGCAGGGAGCAGGTCATGGGGTGGAGCACTCAGTATGTGATTTGTTTCAGGACAGGTATGGGCACAAGTTGGGGATGTTACGCTGATGTTTGTGAATGTGGGTGCCCAGTGGTGAGGAATGATGCAACTATGCAGGTGCACTGGTCTGGGAGGCATAACCCTGAAATGTATCATCTAAGGCATGAGGGCCTTTGTGCACATGCATAGAGCTGTGTAAGCAGGTCGGCGTTATGCCTTCATGGATTGGCAACAGCTGTGACCCAGCTGCACAGATCGGCACTTTCTCAGAGATGGGAAGTGAGGCTGAGGGCTGTGCACGTGCAACATTCTAGGACTGCTGTAAAGTGTGCTTCCAGAGCTGAATGATGTGTTAGGGGCCTGTGTGCATGCATGGGGCTGAGAGTGCCATAAATGGGTGCTCTGAGCTCAGGGAGGGAGGGTGAAGCTGTGCAACACCATCAACATGGGACAGGGGTAGTCTAGGTATGGAGGTTAGTGCACCCGACCTTTATGCACTGGCAATAGCCTGCAGGGAATAGAGTGGGGGGGGGGTTAGCGTTTGGGAGGTGTGCAGGAGAGGTGGGTTTGCCTGCACTTGGTGTGGGGGTGTGGAGCAGGTATGTACACTGGGGACTGGTGGGGTGAAGGTGCCTGGAGCATGGGGACTGGGACTGGATGATGGGATTCAGATGCTTGGGGTTTGGGGTGAGTCGTTGGTCATGGGGCTGCACTGGTGAGGGTTGCACACCTAAGGAATGCAGTCTGGCTTACTTCCTAGTCCTGCATTCCCATCTGTGCACTCCCATGGGATATGTGACTCCACATCTCTGCACCAGGCTCCAGCTTTCTGCCTCTCAGTTCCTCAGCCTCTGCAACCAGGGCTGCTACATGTGGTACAGAAGTCTCTCCCAAGTCAGCTGCGCTTCTGTCACCCTTCTGTCCCTTCTCTAACTTTCCTGTGGAGCAAGGCTGATCTCCAGCTATTCTAGTCAACCATCTTCCTGGAAGTTGATCTTATTATCTTTTAAATGGCCATTTGATCTACAGTGATTTCACCTGTTTGATTCCTGACATTCCTTGTTTTCACATTTGTCAGTTTTTCAGGGACTTAATTGATGTATTTTTCACATTACCCATGTTCATTTTTTTGTGTGTGAATAACTGCATTTAGAAAGCAAGATGTAGATGCTGAGTATGTTATGGTGGTGTGACTGTTCTCAGGCCTTCTCAGTGGACCTCTCAAGAGAGCTAGATTAGCTTCCCTCATCCCAGTTTGATTTGACACCCTGTACCAAGTCACACAGATATCTTTTCCTGCCATACGGGATCCAACTTCCCAAACTGGTTCTCCATTCCACTTCCACCTCTGATGCCTCCGCTCCCCTAGCATGTCCACTCTTCTCATTCTCCTTTGTCATACACACCCTGCACCAGCAAAATAGATACCTTCTCACTACATCCAGACTTTAAACCACACACTGACCTGCTGTTACTTCCTATGTGGGAGACTAACTTGCTCATCCTTACCTAATGCTGTGGAATTGAATTATTCTGAAATATAGGAAAGAATGAAAGAAGGAAAGCAGGGAGGAATGATGGGATGGATGAACAAATGTATGAAGGATAAAAGAAAGGCTGTGGAAATATATTTTAAATCCTGTGGTCAATTTTCAGGGTTTTAAAAAATTGTTCCTACTTGCTAAGACACTTTTTGCCTTCTTGATAAAATAAATCTTTTAGTGGTTCTTTCATTGAGGATCTCTGGGGGCTTAAAATTTCTTAGGCATGTATACTGAAAATGTTTTTTTTGCTAATTCACTAAAGATAGTTTATTTGTATATAGAATTTTAGATGTAAAGCAATTTGAAAACATTACTCCATTAACTTCACTTCTCTGTTACTGGAATGAGGTGTTTGTTAATTGTGATCCTTTCAGATAAATTTAATCCTTTTTATCATTATTGTTGACTGTTGTAATTTTTTTTATGTTCTCCATGTTATATTTTGAGTGAACATTTTGCTTTATTTGGCATTTTGACACTAAATGTATTCTTTCTCTGTAAGCTTTGATCCCAGAAAATTTTTCAGTCCCCATTTCTCTAAATATTGTTATAAAATGTATATTAATGTTAAGTAGCTATGAAAGTAAGGAGGGAAACTTTGAATTGGACAGGGACTGAAGGTTAATTGCAGTAAAGGCCCAGCAATACCTCAGTCAACCCCATGTGGCACACAAAAGCAAATAGTGCCTGGAAGACTTGTCCAAATTTAGACTGAAATGACCTGATTTTTTCTTTTTTTTTTTTTTTTAAACCATTGCTTGCTCATTCAACAACATGGGAAGGGTATAACCATGAGTGAAGTGTTCTCGGCAGCTGGTAGTTATCTTCTGATTATACTCCCTATAGATGGACAGCAAGTCCTTTTGTGATGGGATCTGGATATTTCCTTTCCATATAGGTAACACTTAGTATTTGGTTTTAAATCAATAGACAAAAAATTTCCAGTCTAAAATAACTTGACCACATCTTATATATTGTATTGAGTTGTAAGTGCCATCATTTGGAGAAAAATCAATACAATGGCAGGCATATAAGACAGGATCATAACTATGGAAGATGGTTTGCTTACCATTCAGTATTTTTCAGTTTCAATTTCTGAAATAGTAAATTCAACTCTGACTATTAAACCACAAGAAAATGCTTTAGTTCATAGAACAGAATGACTAGAGGTGAACTGAGTTTCAGTGTTGGTTGAATGAAATACTCTTCAATTTATGTCTTCAAGGACCCAGTTTTATTTTCTACAACTCTCTAGGTTTTTGGGTCCTCTATCTGCCTCGTTCTTTTTTTAAATTAAGTGTAACCACATACAAACACAAAAATTCTTACAATATAATCATTCCATTCTTCTTATATAATCATAACTGACAATATCGTCACATAGTTGTAAATTCATCATCATGATAATTTCTTAGAACATTTGCATCAATTCAGAAAAAAAAAGAAAACAAAAAAAAAAATTCATATATACCATACCCCTTGTCTGCCTCATTCTAAGCTAAATGCTCCTTCTGTTCAATGAATAGTTGTTAATATAAATTAGGGCTGTTACTAACATATGTCTCTTTTTGTCTTATTGTCTGCAGTTTGGTTACATGAAATTTTTAACCAACCACAAGAGATCTACATTCAGTACATTAGAGGTATACTAGCATTTTAGTATGAAGCGGTACATTAGTATTTCAGATGTATGCAATCATTACTACTAATTTTAGAATATTTTCATCACCTCAAAAGAACCCTACAGCTATTATCAGTTACATTCCATCCCCCTTATCTAGCCATAGGCAAGCACTATTTTACATTCTGTTTCTGCATATTTTCTCATCTGGGTATCTGATATTTCATGTAAAGTGACCACTGATATGTGGTCTTTTGTGACTGACTTTCACTTAAAATGTGTTCAAGATTCATCCATGTTGCAGTGTTATAAACACTTCATTCTTTTTATTACCAAATATTATTCCATGGTGTGGATATGGGACAGTTTATCTGTACAGTTATCATCCATTTTAGACTTTTAAGTTGTTTCCAGTTTTTGGCTATTATGAACAATGCTTTTATGAATATCCACATACAAGTATGTGAGGAAACATGTTTTCAATTTTCTTGGGTATAAAACTAGGAGTGGAATTGTTGGATTATGAGGTAACAGTTTAAGCTTTGAGGAAATTCCAGATTGTTTTCCATTTTCATTAAAAACTAAGACATTTTTCAAATATTCCAATAACTATAAGAGCAATGATACTATGTTTCCAAAGTAGCCTCTGGAAAATTCCACTCCTCAACTGTTAGATAAAAAGCACAATTAAGGCAAATAACACAGTACAATTATGAAAATTATTATAAAGAGTATGGTTATTTTCTTACATGTGGAATCCTGGGTGAGAGGTAGATTTAGATTCATGCTAGAAGTTGAAATATTAAATTTGAAATAACTATTAGTAACAAGATAAATGATGATAAGAGAATAGTAATACCGAGATGTTGACAAATTGGAGTGTTTTCGGGGTAGAGTACTGGGCTTGATCTACAAATTTGGGATTTGGGTGTTACGCGCATATATGGCATTCGAGTCATGGGAAAGAATAAGAATATTTAGTGTGTAATATTGACTGAGAAGTGGTCCAAGGACTGAGCATCGGAGTCTCCCAAAAGTTTGAAACATGACAAGGCTCCAATTTCGGAGAATTAAAATAAATAACCAGTGAAACAGGTAAGAGAAGCTATGTAGGGGTGAATCCTTAGAAGAAAATTGAATAGAGAGCTTCTAAGAAAAAGTTACCAGCTGTGTTAAATAATTTTAAAGTGGAGTAAGAGAATCAATTATGGTTTTAGATTTTTTTTGTTGGTGGTGGTGGTGTTGTTTAACCAGAAATCATGCTGTTTCCCACAACTAATCCAGTACTGACTACTAATCTCCTATGACCTAAACTAGAAAATTTGCCTTCTTCTACTACTAATTCAAGAAAGGTATACTCAATTTGGAAGGAAGAGAGTTGGTGTTGGAGATTCATCACAATGTCCACTCAAATTTGAAATATTTTTTCTTATTAAAAATTATTGAGGCAGCTTGTTTGAGAATTAAAGGAGATGAAACCCTAGTTTTGAAGGATGCTGAAGCAAGTTGACATCTAAGGGAGCTTTTTGGTCTAAGATTATGTGGTATTATGCTATTATTTTTTGTTTATCTAGTTGGTACCTCATGTTTTTAAATGTAGGTAAGTAGAGGAGTGTATGTGACCAGCAGTATGAATGTTTCTCTTTAGTTAAATTGCTGCTGCTCTTAGAAATTCTGTTTATAATATAATTGCTGATATAAACATTTTCTTCTCTGAAAGCTGATTCATCAAATCAATGGAAAACTTGCTTTCATCTCAACATTTTCAAGACATCTCTGATGGCTTGTCAATGAGACACAAATATTTGGCCATTTATTTTGATGTACAAAGCTTAGTTATTTTTAACAGATATTTTATCCTAGTATTTATTTGCAATGGCTGTGACTTTATCAAATGACAACTAAATTTAATTGCTTTTGCTGTGATTGTCACTTGGTGCTCATAATTATTAAACTGTGCTAAGTTGAGCAAAAATAAAAATTCAAATATAAGCTGGAGGAAATAATTTTTATCTAAAAGGCTATGTTATTTCAGTTATTAATAAAGCTAAAACCTTCATAGGAAAAGAATTATTCTTGACCTTATTCAAAATAATAAAGTGAAAAGATAAAAATATGAAGAAAACAAGCAGGTAGAAATGGAGGACCATGTGCAAATCTTATCTAACATTTCCCAAGCTAATCCATTTTTGCGAAAGCTTTCTGAAGGAAAGTGATGCAGTTACTCATCTTCTTTTCAAGTTGTAATGGCCTAGATTTCACCCTTTGTTTTTTATCATACCAAGCTGAACAGCTCAGTAAATTCTCTTCTTCACAGATGTATTTAGTAATGAAGCAAAACTGCTTATTATATTGTCAAGAATAATACAATTCATGGTTGAGATTTTTAGAGGACCCACATAATTTTTAATGTATTAGATTCTGTTAAGTAGAATGATGAAGTTCACTGTTACCTGTAATGATGCTCAGTGTTAACTTGCTCTTTTTGTTTCCTGTTCCAAAATTCCAGTTACAACTGGTATTTGCCTTGTTTAGTCCCTACAAGGTGTTCTGATGAAGCTCACTATTGTTAACATCTAATTGAACTGCTGCTTTTATAAGAAATTCTAACTGCTGTAACTTCTAAAGCTGATTATCATACATTTAAAAATGAATAGAAGAAGGCAAGGTGAATACAAATGAAGATATTATGTCTAATAATACAAGGGTCATTTTTTTGGTCGTCACTTAATACAATTGGTTATAAGTGTGTAGAGTAACATTTGACTTTTGATAATAATCCCAGTAATTACTCTTTGATATGGAGTCTTAAATATTGAAAGTACTATGACTGAATTGCATATAAATGTTATTTTTATGCATAGTATATTTTCATTAGCTTTTGGAAAAATCCTTTTCAAGAGGAATTTTTCCAGATATTTCATAAATACAGTATCACATACTTAGTATATTGAAAATGAATCTATGCATCACCCCATCTATAGCTTAGGAATGCTTCTCTTCTAGTCTATTTAACATCAATAAATGCTTCCATCTACCCATTATTAGAGTAATGGGTAGATAGAAGTACCATCTACCATTCTCCTTTTGACTATACCGTCAAAAATATTACTCCAATTCACTCCCTTCTTTACATCTTACTAACATCTGATATAAGCACAATATATCTCAGGATTTCTAAAGTTATTTTCACTGAGCTCATGTCTCACCAATTTCTTCTCACTTAAATGTAGTTTCTGCACAGCAGTTTGTGTTTTATATAAACATTTACCTGGAAAAAATATATGTATATACATATATATATATACACACACACATATATATATGACAACTAAATGTAATTGCTTTTGTATATGTGTATAAACTCACGCACATATGTATCTATATCTATATAATGGATCCCTGTTGCCTTAGAATAAAATAGTAAGCATTTATCATGGCCTACAATGCCCTGAATCAGCTTTCTCTGATATTCTAACTTCATTGTACAAATTTATCTAATTTTTCCCTTAATACTACATTGTAGTTATACCTATCTTCCTTTAATTACTTTAATCTACCAAGTTACTGTCCAACTCATTGCTTAGATACAATGCCCTAATGCTATACTTGACAACATTTTTTCGCTGAGATTCAATATCTCCTTTTTCCAAGCACCATCCAAACAACATCGCCTGTCTAAATTTCCAGTTTTTCTCTCTTCTCTTCTTTCTGTATTTTCCCCTCAAATTGATTATAACATTTCACATACAAGATGTAAATATCATCACTCATTTTACCTTGACTCCATAAAATGTTGTCTTTTTTATTTTACTTATGGTAAATGAGTGGAAGAGTTATCAATGCCCATCCTCCAATGAAGGGGATCTGGAATGGAGCCTGTGGAGAATTAAAGATTCTCAATGTCATGAAAAATTAGTTGAGATAGTGTCTCCTCAACAACAGACCAACACTCTCCTTTTGGACTGTTATTCGGATTGCTAATATAAACAGTGTGGCTCATCCCACTATTGCTATAGACAAAATAATTTTCATTCCCAAAGTAGTGGGTCTCACTATTAAGCCACAGGAGATAGCCTATCTTCAGCATAACTCAGACTACTCCTCAATGGTCTCTCTAATGTCTGCTTCTAATTGATATAATTGTATTTTGGCAACTTTATCAAGCCTGTAGATCTACAAAATGCATATTGGAGATTAATATGCAGAAGGCCACATTAGTGAATTTCTCATTTGCCTACAAGAGTTGACAGCACCATTGAATAGAGGGGTGATGTTCAGATTAGCACAGCAGCCATCAAATCACAGTTTGCCAATGGGGCCATCCACTCTCTCTCTCTCTCTTTCATTTTGTTCTTTTAAAAAATGCATAAAAGTATTTTTTTACTTTTTTATTGTGAAATATAACATGCAAAAAAAAGCAATGAATTTCAAAGTATATTTTAACAAGCTGATTATAGAACAAATTTCAAAGTTTGGTGTTGGTTACATTCCACAATTTTGGGATTTTTCTTCTAGCTGCTCCAAGACACTGGAAACTAAAAAGAAATATCATTGTGATGATTCCATGGTCATACTCATTGGTTGAATCCCAATTTCTCTGTTATAATGTGTCCTTCTCCTTTGATCCTTTTCCAATCTTCAAGGATACTTGGGCTATGCCCATTCTAAGTTTTTCATGTTGAAAAGTAGTGTCAACAATATAGGATGGGGGATGGAATTAGTTGATATTTTTGGAGAGGCTGGCGCTTTTTGGGGCTTATTTAAGAACTATCTGGAGGTTGTAGGTTTCTGGAAAGTCAACTTAGTGAATGAAACTTTGCAGAATCTCAGATAGAGTCCTAGATGTTCTTTAGGGTCAACAGGAATGGTGTTGGTTGGGGTTTGTATAACTGCAGCAGTTAGCAATATCTTGCTGAAGCTTGTTTAAGAATAGCCTCCAGAATAGACTCTTGACTCTATTTGAACTCTCTTAGCCACTGATACCATCACTTAATACAATTTTGTTACATTTTTCCCACCTTTTGTTCAGGAAGGCATTGTTGATCCTAAGGTCCCAGGGCCACACTCATCCCAAGAGGTCATGTCCCAAATTGTCAGGGAGATTTACACTTCTGAATGCCATGTCCCACATAAGGAAAAGGGATGATTCTCCTTGCAGATTGAGGCTGAGAGGAAGAAAATCCACATCTGAGTATCAGAAGAGGTTCTGGAAGTAACTCTTAGGCAAAATTATGGTTAGGCTTAGCTTCTCCACTACAGAAATACGTTTCAAAGGAGGACACTTCAAGATCAAGGGCTTGGACTATCAACTTGGGAGTCTATGCTTGGAGGAGTGTCAGGGGTTTCCCAGGTGGGAAAGTACAATAGTTCTATATTTTTTCTCTAGTGTTTCAAGGGATTTTGCCAATACTTTTAAATTATCTTCCTAACATACCCTGGTAAGTATCCACATATTAAACTAGGTTATACAAAAAAACAAGCCCCCATTTCTATTCTAGCTCTGTGAGTTTGAGTTGTTTAAATGAGCTATCTGGGTAGTTTGATACAGATTTCGTGTTACAGAAAATTTAGCTCTTGGAAGAAAAACATCCACTCTCTTTTGGATGGTGGTTGTGCATAGGCTGTGTGGTCATGACACAACCTGTCTGACTGTGTTGTTTTGGATTTCTTATCCAAATGTCACAAACTTTTGATGGTGCAGAAAACATTGCTGACAATCTTGAACAAGTAGACATATTTTCATGGTTCACTCCCATCAGAAATATGGATATATTAGTAAAATGGGAAAAGATAATGACGCTTTAATCCATGTTTTGAGTGAACCTCAGTTTTCTCTAAGAATGAAGACACTGAAGGGCTGGAAAAATATTCATCACTGTACCATCCCATTTAATGCTGGTGAGATCTCACTCCTGGGAAACAAGGATGATTACAGGCTTCCCATTCTTAGTCGAGGTAGTACATTGAGTACACCATGGGAGGAATTGCAGCAGAATATGCAAATAATATATTTGAGGACAGTGAAGGAATTGTTGGTGGTTAGAATAGCCACTTTGCTGGTATTGAAATTACTTTTGGTAACTAAGTACCTGTTTCAATATGCTAATGCTACTGGAATGCAATATATCAAAAATGAATGGCTTTGATAAAGGGAATTTATTGTTACAAGTTTACAGTTTTAGGGCCAGAAAAATGTCCAAATTAAGGCATCCAGAGAAAGAATACCTTGTCTGAAGAAAGGCTGATGTCTGTCACATGGGAAGGCACCTGACTGGTGTCTGTTTGTCCTTCCAGGTTCCATTGCTTCCAGCTTCTGATTCCAGTGGTTTCTACTCTAAGTGTCTGTTGGTCCATACTCAGTTACATCAGGGCACAATACTGTGTTTCATCTCTTAGTTTAGCTTCTCCCAGGGCTGGAAATTTCTTCTTTTCAGGTTCTGGCTATTTTTGTGAGTCCCTGCTTAGCACCTAGGCTATTTCTCTCTTGATTTCTAAATATCTGCATCTGTGTCTCTTCTTGGATTTCTCCAAAAAAGTTTCCCCTTTTAAAGGACTCCAGTAAACTAATCAAGACCCACCTTGAATGGATGGAATCACCTCTCCATCTAATCCAAAGGTCACACCCACAATTGGTTGTGTCACATCTGCATGAAAACAACGTAATCAAAAAGTTTCACACTGCAATATTGAATCAGGATTATAGAATATGGCTTTCCCACAAGTTTGGGTCAGGATTGAGGACCATGGCTTTTCTGAAGTATACAACAGTTTCAAGCCAGAATAGAACCCAAGTCTTCCAAATGTTTTTCATCTTATCTTCATTGTGCATTAGAAATGTGGCTAAGATGGGACAGAAAGGGAGGTAAGCCAAGACCTGGCATCAAGAGATTGAGAAAGCTTCTTGACCAAAAGGGAGAAGAGAGAAATGAGACAAAACAAAATATCAGTGGCTGATAGATGTCAAACAGAGTTGAGAGGTTGTTTCTGGGAGGCTACTTTTATGCATTATATAGAAATCACTTTTTAGTTTCTGATGCATTGAAGTGGATAGAGGGAAGTACCTGAAAGTGTTGAATCATATTCCAATAACCTAGATTCTTGAAGATGGTCATATAATGATATAGCTTTTGCAAATGTGACTGTGTGATTGTGAGAGCCTTGTGTTTAATGCTCTTTTTGCTGAGGGTATGGACAGATATGTAAAAAATATGGATAAAAAATAAACAAATAATAAGGGGAACAAAGGAAATGCTAGTGGTCAACGAGAGGGAGAGGTAGAGGTATGGTATGTATGAATTTTTTTTCTTTTTTTCTTTTTATTTCTTTTTCTGGAGTGATGCAAATGTTAAAAAAAGATCATGGTGATGAATACATGACTACATGATGATGCTGTGAGGCATTGATTGTGCACTATGTATAGAAAGTCTGTGGGTGAAGAGTTCTCAATTTAAAAAAATTAAAAAAAGATAACAAAAGAAATGTGGCTAGACTGGCATTGCCCAAGAAGGATGTCTGTTTAATGAGTTTCTAAGAAACTGTATACTACCAGACAGTCTTTCTCATTAGTCTTTAAATTCCCTGAGTTTAAGAACCAGATCTTTCCTAGAAGAACTATCTGTTAATAAATGATTACTTAAATTAAAATATGCACAACTGAATTCACTCTTCCTCTGGCAAAGCTGGAGAAGTCAATAACAGAACCAGACACATATATAATCAACATGTGCTATGATTCTCAAAAAACATTTTATATAGAAATTCACTTATTTTATTTAAGCAGTTCAATGCATAGATCCTTATAATCACTAAACTCTACATGACTTTTATTACCTAATTATTCTGCAAGCAAACTCCTTATATTACAAACCTGATTTGGGTATATACATATTATACGGCATGATTAGGAAGTGACAGAAAAACATGCTTTTTTTTATATTCTAGAGCAAACTAAAACACATAGATTATTTTCAGATTTTCTTATATTTTGATTCTAAAGTGAGACGCTTTCTAAATACAAAGATTAAACTTATCTCAGAGGACCATAAAACATCTTTGTTTACGGAGGATTCGTGAGGTTAAAAATGCCTCAGAAGGATGCAAAATATCAGTTACAGAGGAGAGATTGAGAGGATAAATCCCTTTCCATTTTGTGCAGTCACCTTCCCCTTGCTAATGAATCTAGTATACAAAGTGCACTGTAAACAATGATAGGCAGAGATGCTAAATGATCCTGTAGAAGTCACATTGCATTCTGCAAAGGAAAGTGATGGGTTACTGCAATTAAATTTAAACTCATTTCCTATTTAAGAACAGACAAAGGGAAAAGGAACTTTCTTAAAAATGAACATATTGGCCCATAATTTATTTTTTTTCAAAGACAGTTAATAAAAATGTTGTTAAAGTTGCGGTGTCTTTTTAAAAAGGTATTCAATAATTTTGCAGGGAATAATAGTTCACTAATGTACACATGGAGTTGAAAAGCTTTCAGTCTTAAGCAAGAATAAAACAATACTCCATTTGTTTTGCTTAGAAGCAAAAATTAACTGTATCATATGTGGTTAGCTTATTATCAATAACTGGAACTCAATCTTCGCTTGTTTATACTACAAAAGCCACTATAAAAAGAGGAATGTGATTATGCAGTAAAGATAGAATTTAGAAAATGATTTCAAGAGAGTTCTATGAAGCATATTATTTTCTACTAAGATTGCTATCATTAAAATAACACATATATGTTAATAAAGTTATGATGCTCATAGAATTTTTAAAATACTTTGTTTTCTTGACATACAACCAACATAACAAAAAATGATGACTATGTTGTGGTGAATAATAATACATTTCTTCAGGTTAGTGGAGGCAGGGTATATCTACAATTTCTGTAAATATGAATTTATATATAAAGGAAAAAATCATACTTTGTGGATTGACTACAGAACAGTATTCATATGACCACATTACTAAAAATGTTCAAAGGGAAATCCTTTTATTGGCAAATTTTCTGATAGTCACATTTATTAAATAATTCACTCACTTGCTAGGCAAAGCTCTCTGCTCTTGGTTTTATCTGTACCACTCTTTACCTAAATATCTGTCCTGACCATTTCATCTTCTTCTTCATTATTCTAATTAAGGTCATGCTTCCTGTCTATCAAAGTTTCCTCACACCTCATCTTCCTGAGTTCTAATTCATACATCTGGGAATGCATTGTCCACATTAATGCAAATCTGAGTATGTGAACAGCCCTTGTAAAGGGCTCCATTGTCTCCTTATTACCCCATGATCAAGTGCAAATGTTTTAAAAGTTTACTTGTTCTGGCTCCTGATTACTCTGTAAACTTACCTCAAGGCTCTTTCCCCTTGTACCATAAATTCAACTTGTTAGACCTCTTGTGCGCTCCCAAATAACCTTTAGCTCCAAACTATCTGAATGTACTTTTCTGCCTGACTAGAGTTCTTGGCTAACTCTTCCTGTTCAGACTTCACGTGTCAGTTTAGGCATTCCTTCTTCTAAGAAAGTTCATCTCATCCGCAAATCCTGGCTAAGATACTCAGTCTCTGCTCTCTTACAGGACCATTCTGTATCTCATTGTTACATGTTCGAGTTCTTCACAGGGTTAAGAACTTCATGAAAGCAGGTGATGTTCTTGTTTCCCTTTAGAAACTCTACCATCCAGAATAGTGTCTAGAACGCAGAAGATGTTTAGTGAATACCTGTGGGTGATAAAGTACTCAAACCCTTTAATAGGCTGAACTACATGTATATTTACAGTAGTACTATAATATAGATTTAATATAGCATCAATTATAAATTTTATAAAATATATCAATGTTTAAAATATCTTTGATCAGGTTTCTACATAGTACATTGAAAAATGTCGTATTGGAGAATTCTCAGTTTTAATGTTTCTTTCTAAAATTCACATTTGTCTTAGCAAATCTAAAAGGATTATTTGGCTATAAAATCATGATAGCAATGCAACAGTGGTACTCAACTTTCTGGGTGATTATTAAAATATTATTCAAATATCACCAATAAAAATTCAAGGAAAGAATAAAAAGGAGAAAATAAGTGGAAAAATTAAAAAATTAAAAAATTAGAAAATTAAAGTAGTTTTAGAAAGCATTGGGCTATTGAATTTCTTTAAATCCAGAATAAGAGACAGCCAAATATGTTTAAATAATCTGGTCCATGTAGCATCCATGACATATTAATACAAAATTTAGTGAGTTACTTAATGAATTCCTTGTAGCTAGGTTGAAAAATTGATGATGGTCTGGGTTAATACCAAAATTGGAAAAGGAAAAATTACACAAAACAGTGCAATATTTCTCTTAAGGAGCACTTGAAGAATTTTTTTTGTCACTAGTCAACCAATATTTTTATCATAAGATTTTACACTTAAATAGCACTTTGCAGTTTAGAGAGTAAGTGTTCATAACCATTATCCAAAAGGACAGATGGGAAAGCTGTGAATATTTGTACATATTCAGAGTAATTCAATCCAACATTTCTTATCTAACAGCAAAGCAGAGGTTTGAGATAAAAGAAAATGTGAAATTATCATTTAATGCCTTTTTCTTTTCTTGCATGGGCAAGCACTGGGAACCGAACCAATGCTCCTAAATTTTTAATGAAAAGTAGGATCTGTCCGTGTTTTTTTTCTTTTTTCACATCTTCACTTTAGTTCCATAGACTGCTATTTGAATATTGGCTAATGTATTATATCATGGAATCTCTTTATAAAAGCTAGCATATAACTTTAAACATAAAACAACCCATACTTTAAAAATATTTTTAGTACATGGAAATTATTTTGACATACATTTAAAAGCATAGACCATGTAAACAAAAGCATACACCATGGTTAAGTAATGTACACATGGAATTGAAAAGCTTTCAGTCTTAAGCAAGTATAAAACAATACTCCATTTGTTTTTATTACAATAAAACAGATATTTTCAGGATGTCTGTTTATTTATCATTTATAAATTGAAAGGAGAAAGAGAATAAATTTAATGTTATATTTCACAGCTAACTGAGCAACTGGTTATCAAAGTATATTATAAAAGTGTAACACCTTGAATTGGTTCATATTGTACTGAGGAATTAGATAGAAAGACTAAAAAGGTCTGTGAAAGATTCTAAACCATGTGTAATGATAAATGCAAATGAAAGATTTTTAATGAAAGCATTATTCTTGTTAATTCTAAATAGAGGTCTTTTGTTAATGAGTTAGAATTCCTGGAAAAAGGCAGTTTTTAAAATTTTAAAATATCATATTCATACAAAGTACAATTAACTAAAACATTTGATATATGATTATCTAGTTCCACAATAGGAAAGAACTAAATTTAATATGTCAAATACTTTGGTAAACATATCTATAGCTTAGACATTTTTCTAATCAATCACAATTCCAAGAATAACCTTTGATTTCACTTTTCTCACCCATACTTTCAATCCATCAACAAGTAGTCTCAAGTTTGACTTGTCGCCAAAATACTAGCTGCAATCTATTCTTGCTATTTTCAATATCCTTACTTTAAGAAACCCACCATGCTGTCTCGTTGTCCCTACAATATTTTTATAATGATTTACCTCCAGCACACTCCTGTCCCTTTATAACCCATTGACTACAGGACAGCTTTTCATAATTATAAAATATATCAGAAATTTTTTGCTCTCATGATTAGTAGATTGTATTAGTTCCCCATTATACTTCATATAGAAAAAAATACATATATACTCTTGATTTCGACTTAGAAATCCCTACGTAATTTTCACAAATAATCTTTTAAATCACTTTCCTTATAATTTCCCCAGGATAACCAATGAGGGTTAGCAAAAAAACAGCAAGAATGCTTACTACAACTGTAGTTGAGTCAAAAAGAAGCAGTTCTAGAAAGTTATAGATTGCTGCTATGGAGGGGACTCTCTGAAAGAAGAGGTGATTTTTACACAGAAAGATGCAGTCAACTCTCAGTGACCCAATAGGGACAGAGGCAGGGGAATAAAGACCAGTACCACATTTGTCTCTCCTGCTCGTGTCTCTACTGCCCATAACCAACCTGGAGCCCACGACACAACAGAGCCAGTTGATGTAGTGCATACATGTCTGAATCCATGGAAACAGAGCAGAATGGAGCAGCTTGGAGAGTAGATCTGCAGGCAAATTGAAGATATTTCAAAATTATACAGCATTTACTTGTTTGAAGATACCTGTATGCTTTTGTTTGCTTGTTTTCCCTTAGAAAGGTAAGCTCCACGGGTTCATATCCATTGACTTCACAATTGAATTCCTTGTATTTGATATATAAAAAAATGATAAAAAATTTGATGAATTATGTGCAATAGTTGGTCTGCTTTTAACTGAAAAAAAATATATCTGACCCAAAATAGCTTAAAAGTATATACTTCTTCATATTTCAAGAAGTCTAAAGGAAGGGCCATTCCAAAGGACCCACTTCATATCTCTTCTTCCAGATTCAACTTTCAGAAATGTTCCCCTTCATAGTCACAGGAAGACTACAATAATATCTGTAAGAGAAGGAGAATATTGCTCTTATGTGTTTCTTTTAAATAAACAGAAAAGTTCTACTCAAACGTCCCTGAGCCATGTTTCCCGAAGGTACTAATGTACAGAATAGTGGAGGGGCTGGAAGACTATGTGTGGTATTTTCATTTCCTTTCATGGAATGTGGACTCCACCAGAAAAAAAAATGAAGTTAGGGACTAGCAAGAAGCTACAGAACCAATGCAACCATAAGGGTGTGCCATAGAACAAATGAATGGATTTTAGCAAATGTGTGCAATGTGCATCTCCTGGGTTTTTATATTTTACTATAATAATCAGATTATAGTTTTGCTAGAATTAGAATTTGTGGTTTTCTGTGAAGATTGTATTATAGTGTCTTGTTCAGGCTAATCTTTTTTATCTCTGATAGTTTTTAGAATTTTAAAAATATATGTGTTATTTACAAATGTCTGAATAATAATATATATGTATATGCATTTTTTCCTTTGAAGTATTGCTTGCCATTTACCACTTCACAAACATCAAGGAGCATGCCATTTCTAATTTCTGACAAAAGTTCCAGGAAATACTTATTAAAATATTTTTTCTGAAAAATCCCTCTACTTTTATGGTAAGAAAGACCAATTACATGTGTTTTGGAGCATCTTAAAACTTCATTTTTTTCTCTTATTATTTTCCTTTCTGTTTCATGTTTATTTTCCAGTTCAAAAATTTTCTCCTTAGAATTATCCAAGTTGGCATTTAAATTCTCTCTCTCTCTCTCTCTCTCTCTCTCTCTCTCTCTCACTCACTCACTCACTCTTTCTCTTTCCCTCAAGAGAAATATTTCAACATTCCTTATAAGTGTTGAAATGAATTTAATTATTTTTTATGTGGATATACTTCACGATATTCATTTGAAATTCAATTGCCTTAGCATCTTTATTTCCTTACTTGTTCCTCTCGATTGTTGTCTCTCTGTTAACTGCTTTTCATGATACTTTTCTCATTGAAGTGCACTCACCTTCAAAGAGATATTTCTCGAGTGCCCAGTCTAGAATTCAAAGGCATCCTTGTGCAAAAAGTGCACAGATCCAAACAGCTATGGGCAGTTCAATTTAAGATTGTTGTTTTGTATAGGCAGTGCATTTCTGAGCCCCACATGTGAGTTTGTATCAAATTCTAGTTTCAGGTCCTATATTCATGTGCCCATTTCTTCTCAGGCACAGAGCTGGAACTTTTGGAAAACCTGAGGTGAAAAAACTGCGCTATTTTTAATCCTCTTTACGGACAGAAAGTCATAGCTTTCCTATAGGCTACCTAATAGGTTTCTTCCAAATTTTTAACTTGTGGCTTTATTCTGTCTTCAGACTACCATTGTGGTACTTATTTCTTATCTTGAGTGTGCTGCCATTATTTCCTTGGTTCCTCACAAGTCCTGCTATCTTTGTTCACACATATTCTTGTGCTCTTCCTTCCTTCCTTCCTTCCTTCCTTCCTTCCTTCCTTCCTTCCTTCCTTCCTTCCTTCCTTCCTTCCTTCCTTCCTTCCTTCCTTCCTTCCTTCCTTCCTTCCTTCCTTCCTTCCTTCCTTCCTTCCTTCCTTCCTTCCTTCCTTCCTTCCTTCCTTCCTTCCTTCCTTCCTTCCTTCCTTCCTTCTTTCTTTCCATCCTCTCCCTCTCTCTCTTCCATCCTCCTTTCTTTCTCTCTTTCTTTTCAAGGTAACCTTCGTACTTCTGATGTCCAAATATATAATTTCCTTCTCTTAAGCATACTTGCATGGATTTGTTTATAATTCGTGGTAATCAATATCTTATATGTGTCTGGAAAGAGGGGGTACTTTTAAGCATGGGTTTAAACTGCCATTTGTAACCAGAAATTTGTTTGCTCCTAGGGTTTGTATATATTATAAAAGATAATATTGAGTACAACTTCTCTGAATTGATGAAGCACTAAAGTTTCTTTTAATATTTATAATTGAGTAAAAGACCCATTTTGAAATAGATTCATAATAAATTGCCTATGTGACAGATTTTGAATATTCAGTCAAAATAATTATCTGAAGGAAACTGTGGGAGGATAAAACATAGCAGTATAGAACTTCAGATGGGAAATCAAGCATATTTCCATTAAACTCTGCTACTTGGTAGTTATGTTTTATATTCGAAACTATGTATCCTATCTGAACCTATGTTTTCTCAACCTTAAGAATAACAGTAGCAATAATTTTGTACCTCAAATTGCAGCTACAATAATTATCTTAAAACACAGGTAGATATAAGTAGGGTAAATATTAATTGATCAATGAGTATTATCCATTATTATGAGACCAATTATTCCCCTCTTTCAGTAGACATTTTAAAACATTTTCTAATAGAGTTGAAAATGCAGCTGTAATAAATAAAAAATATTATTTGCAAAATTTTTATTTTCTCTAATTCTTTCATATACTTTTTCAAGAGCAATACTTACTACTAAACACATCCATCTATTTATTCATTTATTTATTTACTTACTTATTTATATTTCTTTGAAATGATCAAGTTGGTAATAGTAAATAATGTGAAATTGTGTTGCTGTCTCTCTCATGCATCAATTTCCTTTCATGTATACTGAAAACCACTGGTTATGTGCTCATTCACATAGTTTTCTAACTTCTTGTTTTATCTTCACACTAGACTTGACCATATAATCTATAGTTCTGTTCTAGTCACTCTTACTGCATTGCTAGACCTACATCACGCTCGCTCAAAACTGAATTATGCTTCACAAAATAGCTTATTTGGAGTTCAAGACTCTTAAGTACCTAACTGTGTCTATATTTCTGCTGTTATCTCTTATATTTTCTCTATATGGAATTGTTGTATTAATCAAACTCAAGGGCTCACAGTTCCCTGGCTGCACCCCTTCTATTTACATCACCACTTGATATTTTCTACCCTATGATATGTCATCAATTCCTTATGGATTCCACTTTATTTATGAAATTCCATCTATTCTTAGGACCCCAAGTTTTACTAGGATGTACCTAAACTTTTTACCTAAAACTGACCCATTTATATTCTTGTGATGACAAAATCTGTACATATAAATTCTTAAGATAGTGCAATTATACCACGCTTGATATTTTTCACATAAGGAACTATTTTAAGCTGTGAATATCTATGCTTAATTTTTATTATATTATTTTATGCTCTTAAGAACCAGTCCAATATCTTGGATTATTGCTATAATAAATGCACAGCTTATAATATACATTGCTCACTCAATTGATAAAAAATACTATATGATACTAGGCATGGCATATACAATTTAACCAGCATTTCCAATATCTGAAAGGAAGAAAAAACACAATGTTCCAGTGTCTCAAGGGTGACTAAATAACTGTCTAGAACAGGGCTGTAAAATTGACCATTCTATGAAAAGGGAAATGTGCTACATTTGTCAATATAGTAGGCTTTAAGATATTTTCCTAATTGAGCACATGAAATAAGGCTACTATGACTGAGCAACGAAAGTTTTAATTTTACATAAGTGTTAGCTACCATATTGGGCAATGTAGATCAAATCCAGAAAGTCAGGATGACTCTTGAGTGGCATTGAATAAGGAGCATTTCAGGCAAAACACGTTTTATCATGAATTACATGTACAACTAGTCTATGTGGTAATCTATGTTTATATTTTCCCAGGGAAAAATTCCATAGGTTTTTCCCTCATAATTATGTATTAGATTAAAAATATATATATGCAGTAAAATTCCTCTTTTTTGCTATACTATTGATGAGCTTTGATAAACACATACAATTATGTAAACACGAGAATGATCAAGATATTGAATTGTTCCATCACTTTAAAAATTTCTTTAAGCACCTTTGTAGGTTTATTTATTGAATTCAGACAACAATTTTTCTCTTGTGAGAATCACATGTTCAAAACCATGTTCAAAGAAATTTCAAGAGTTCCCAAAAGAATAGGAAAGGTGTCTTTGGAATTGATCAAGAAGAAATATGAAGCCATTGGACAAATGGTATCTGAGGAGAGACAAATAACTAAATCTTTAGAAAGTGTTACTGGCAAAGTATAAACCTCAAAGGAAAAGATGAATAATTTATTTTGCACAGGAGAATGAGTTGAGACAATATAATGGAAAGGAAAAGTTTTCCTTTCAGAGCAGATAGTGGATAATTGATGTATGAGTTCATTTAAAATGAATTTTGAGTGCTTGGAGCAATTAAATAATGAGTGATATATCATATACACTTCCATCACTGGTAGGTTTGATTATGTGGACAGAAATTCTTATTTATGGAACTCAAAAATTTGGAAAAAATTTAAAAATCTGAAGGCATTGTTGACTTAAAAATAGAATGAAAAATTTTGGGGCCAGGATCTGGAAGAGATTGGAGGCCTAGGAGATAATCCAGGCCACAAAAGCTGCTTTTGTGCCATGGCTTTTGCCAATTCATTAGGAGCCAGATAAGTGACTAATGGACTAATAGAAACTGAGGAGTTGATCAGCATTTGTTGACAGCTTTCTGAGGCTACAAGCATTAGGAATAAGATATATTTTTTTAAATAGAGAACATACAGATTTATAGAAAAATCAGGAAGAACATGTAGATTTCCCATATTCTCCCATGAACATACACACAGTTTTCACTATTGCTAACACTTTTTACTAGTGTGGTACATTAGTTGCATTTGGTGAAATAATATTATTAAAATTATATTGTTAACTGTAGGTCAGAGTTTACATTAGGATTCACTGCCTGTACAGATTAAATTTTGATCTAGTAACATATTCATAACTTAAAATTCCCCCTTTTAACCACATTCAAATATATAATGCAGTGGTATGAATTGCATTCAGGATATTGTGCTACCGTCACCAACCCTTTCCAAAACCTTTGCATCACCTGAAACAAAAATTTGAACAACCCCCTATACATATTCCCACTTTGGTCGCTGGTAACATGTATTCTAGTTTCTTTCTACGAATTTGTTTACTCTTATTATTTCATATAAATGAGATCATACAATATTTGTCCTTTTGTGTCTAGCTTATTTCACTCAACATTATATCTTCATCCATGTTGTCACATGTATTAGAATTTCATTCTTTTTATGGATGAATAATAATTCCATTGTAGGTACAACCACATGCTATTCATCCATTTATCTTTTGAGGAACTTAGGTTGCTTGCAAATTTTGGCCGTTGTGAATAATGTTGCTGTGAACATCAGTGTGCAAATATCTGTTCAAATTCCTGCCTTCAATTATTTGGGATATATATGTAGAATTGGAGTTGCTGGTTCATATATAAATTCTATACAAAACTTTCTTAGAAAGTGCCATACTATCTCCACAGTAGCTATATCATTTTACATTCTTATTTCACCACATCCTATCCAACTTTTGTTATTTTCTGATTTCTTTTTTAATGGTTGCTGTTCTAAAGGGTGTAAAATTGCATCTCATCATGATTTTGGTTTTCATTTCTTCAATAACTACACATATGTTCAAGTGTTTTTTGGCTAACTATATCTTATTTAGAGAAAAGTCTATTGTTCATGTGTTTTTCCCACTTGTAAATTGGGTTGTCTTTTGTTGTTGAATTGCAGGATTTCTTCATAAAATCTAGATATTGAACCCTTATCAGACGTGTATTCCAAATAATTATCTCTCATTATTTACACAGTCTTTTTACTTTCATGATGAGGTTCTTCGATGCACAACTGTTTTAAATTTGGATGAGATCCAAATAATCTATTTTTATTTTTGACGCTTTTGTTTTCTTGTAAACTCTAAGAAACCATTGCCTAGCACAAGGTCCTGAAGAGTGCCCCTCTATTTTCTGCTATTAATTTTATAGGATTGATTCCAATATTTAGGTATTTATTCCATTTTGAGATAAATTATGCATATGATGTCAAATATCAATTTGCCATAGATGTGAGGTTTTATTCCTGAATTCTTAACTTGATTCCTTTGGTTTATGGGTAAGTCCTTGTGGCCATATCATACAGTTTTGATTACTGTAATTTTGTAATAAATTATACAATTGGGAAATTTAAAAACACCAATACAGTTCTTCTTTTTCAAGATGGTTTAGGCTGTTGGGGCCATATACCCTTCCATATAAATTTTATGATTGGCTTCTCCATTTCTGCAAAGAAGGCTGTTTGAATTTTGATTGGGATTGCATTGAATCTATAAATTACTTTACTTAGAACAGACTTCTTAAAAATATTTAACCTTTCAGTCCATGCACATGCAATTTCTTCCTGTTTACTTAGCTTTTTGAGTTCATTAACAATGCTTTTAGTTTTTTTTTAAAGTTTCAGTGTATAAATACTTCCCACTCTTTGTTAAATTTATGCCTAGATATTTGATTCTTTTAGTTTTTTCTCAATTTCTTTTTCAAATTGTTCATTATTGGGGTATAGAAATACTACTGGGTTTGGCCTGCTAATCCTGTATCCTGCCTTTTGCTGATTTTGCTGTACTGTGGAATTTTCAGGATTTTCTCTATAAAGGATCATGTCATCTGCAACTTGGTAAAACTTCACTTCCTTTCCATTTTGGGTGCCATTTATAATGTGTTTGTTTATTTATCTATTTATTTGCCTGATTGCTCTAGACAGAACTTTTAGTACAATATTGAATAATGGTGGTGAGGGAGGAATACTTATCTTCTTCCTAATCTTACCCAAAAAGCATCCAGGTTTTCACCATTGAGTATGTTGTCAGCTGTGGGTTTTTCGTATATACCCTTTATCTTGTTGAGGAAGTTTCCTTATATTTTTAGTTTTCAAAGTGTTTTTTCAAGAAATGGTCCTGAATTTTGTCAAATGCATTTTCTGCTTCACTTGAGATGATCAGGCATTTTCTTTTTCTTTTCTTTTGTTCTATTTATGTGATGTATTAAATTAATTAATTTTTTTGTTTGTTTAACCAAGCTTGCATAACTTGAATAAACCCTAGTTGATCATGATATATAGTTCATTTAATGGTCTTCTAGATTCAGTTTGCTAGTATTTTGTTGAGGATTTTTGCATCTATGCTCACAATGGATATTGTAATAAGAATTTTCATTTCTTATGGTGTCTTTATCTTGCTTTGGGATGCAGATGATTTTGGTCTTATAGAGTGAATTATGGAGTGTTCCTGCCTCTTCAATTTTTTGGAAGATTTTGAACATGGTTTGTATTAATTCTTCTTGGAATGTTTCCTAAAATTCACCAGTGAAGTCTTCTGGTTCTGACAATTTTCATTTTGAGACTGTTCAATTACTGATTAAATCTCTTTATTGGTTATTGGTTTGTTAATAGATTTTAACTATTTAAACTATTGGTTTAATGTAAATAGTTTGTGTGTTTCTAAGAATGTGTCCGTTTCATCATGTTTATCTAATTTGTTGATGTACACTTGTTCATAGTATCTATCACCTTATAATGCTTTCAATTTTTGTGTGGTCAGTAGTGATGCCCTTCTTTAATTTCTGATTTTAGATATTGGCTTCTTTTTCTTTTATTCTTTGTCTGCTAGCTAAATGTTTTCAATATTATTGATTTTCTCTAACAACTAACTTGTGGTATAGTTAAGGATCTACTTTTCTATTAAAGATGTTTTGGGTTTGCAGAACAATCTTGCATAAAATACAGAATTCCCATATACCACCCTATTATTAATACCTTCAATTGTGTGGTACATTTGTTACAATTGATGAATGCACATTTTTATAATTGTACTATTAACTGTACTGCATGATTTAAATTAGGGTTCACTGTTAGTATAGTGAAGTTCTATGGATCTTTAAAAAAATTTTATTCTAATGCTTTATATACAACCTAACATTTTCTCCCTTTTAACCACATTCAGATATATGTATTCCATGACTGTTAATTATGCTCACAACGTTGTGTCAGCATTACCACCACTCATTACCAAAACATTTCCATCATTCTAAAAGACAACATATTCAATGGAAGAAAATATTTGGAAAACACATTTTGGTAAGGTTTTAATATATAGAATATAAAAAGAAATCATACAATTCAATAACAAAGAGACAAATGACCCAATTTTAAAATGGGCAAAAGACCTGAATAGACATTTCTCCAATGAAGATATAAATGTCCAAAATGCATCTGAAAAGATGCTGATCACTACACTTTGTGAAATACAATTCACACCATGAAGAGATACTATTTCAAACCCACTCAAATGTCTACTATTAAAAATAAATGGAAAATATCAAGGGTTGGAGAGGATGTGAAGAAGTAAGGACACACATTCATTGTTGGTGGGTATGTGAAATAGTACAGCCATTGTTGAAAACAGTTTGGCATCTCCTCAAATTGACATATTGGTTTAATGTATATTTCATATTACCAGAAAGATCAATACAGCTATAATAGGTACAAACAATATTATTCTAAAATTTCTATAGCTGGCTGTGGAAGTAGAATAGCTAAAATAATTTCATAAATGAAAATAAAGTTGGAGAAATTAGTCTACTTATGTGCAGAAGACTAACTATATAACTACATTAATCAAGGGTGTATGGTATTGGTAGAGGGATCAGCACATAGGTCAATGGAGCAGAATAGAGAACATGAAATGAGTTGACACAAATAGGCTTATCTGATTTTTAAACAAAGTTGAAAATCAATTCAATAGAGGAAGGAAAGCCTTCCTATCAAAAGATGATTGAAGAATAGGACATAATCAGGCCAAAAATAATGAAGTTAACTAAACTGACAATCTTATACAGACTTGAATTGAATCACAATCTTAAATAGCAAGTGTAAAACTATAAAACATTTTGAAAAAAATTTCAGAGTCTAAGGCTAGGCAAAGAATTCTTAACTCCAAAGTTATAATCTATAAAAGGAAAAAAATATATGAGTCAGATTTCATCAAAATTAAAAACTTTTACTCTACAAAGGCCCCATTAAGAGGATGAAATGAAAAGCTGTGGACTAGGAGAAAATACATATAAACTTCGATTCCAACAAAGGACTATTATCTAAAATATAAAAAGAACTCTCAAAACTCAACAGTAAAAACAAACAAACGAAAACAACAGCATTATCTAGCTGGAATTGGGCAAAAGATGTAAAAAGGCATTTTACCAAGGAAGACATACAGATGGTAAATAAATGCATGAAAGTACAGTCAACATCTTTAGTGATCAAAATAGGCCAATTAAAATCACAATGAAATATCACAATTCTTTTATCAGAATAGCTAAATAAAATAAGTGACAACACAAAATGTTGTCATGTGCAGAGAAACAAAATCATTCACACTTTGCTAATAGGAATGTAAAATGATGCAGCCAGTTTGGAAAACAATTATGCAGTTTCTAAAAAAAAAGTTAAATATACTTCAAAACTTACTATAAAGCTATAGTAATCAAAATAGTGTGGTGACATAGGGAAAGACATACAACTGAAGGGAATAAAATTGAGATTCCTGATATAAGCCCATACATCAATGATTAGTTGATTTTTTGACAGGGTACCAAGTCCATTAAATGAAAGAAGAATAGTTTCTTCAATAACTGGTGCTAGTACATGTGAATAGCCACATGCAAAAGAATGAAGTAAACCCTTACTTCACACCATCTACAAAAATTAACTTGAAATGAATCAAAGAACTAAATGTAAGCACTACAACTCTAAAATTCTTAGA
This sequence comes from Tamandua tetradactyla, assembly GCF_023851605.1. NCBI lineage: Eukaryota > Metazoa > Chordata > Mammalia > Pilosa > Myrmecophagidae > Tamandua > Tamandua tetradactyla. Next base: position 42,995,627 of record NC_135336.1, read on the forward strand.
TGTAAATCTACATGTACCTGGATTAGCCAGTGGAATCTTAGACATGACATCAGAAGGATAAGCAACAAAAGAGAAATATATAAATTATATTTCACCAAAATTAAAATCAAAGAATAGTACCTCAAAGAATAGCATCAAGAAGGTGAAAAGATAACCTACAGAATTGAATGAAATATTTTCAATTCATATATTTAATAAATATCTAGTGCTGAAAAAATATAAAGAGGACTCGTACAACCAAACAACAAAGACAAACATCTCTCAATTAAAAAGTAGAAAAAGGACTTGAACAGACATTTTCCCAAAGAATATAATACAAATGTTCAGCAAATACCTTAACAGATGCTCAACATTAGTCATAAAGAAAATAAAAATCAAAACCACAGTGAGATACCACTTCACACCCAGAAAGTTGGCTATAATTAAAAAAAGAAAAATGGAAATAACAAGTATTTGAAGAAACCAGAACACTTGTACATTGTTGGTGGGAGTGTCAAATGGTGCAGCTGCTGTAGAAAACGTTTGGCCATTCTTCAGGCAGATAAACATAAACTACCATATGAACCAATGATTCCACTCCAAGGTATTTACATGAAATAATTGAGAACAGATATTCAAAAGAGACTTGTAAGGCAATGTGACAGTGGCTCAGTGGTAGAATTCTCACCTGCCATGCCTGAGACCCGGGTTCATTTCCTGGTGCCTGCCCATGACAAAAAAAGATACTTGTAACTTGAATGTTCATGGCAGCATTATTCAAAATAGCAAAAAGGTGGAAACAACCCAAGTACCCATCAACAGAAGGATGCATGAACAAAATGTGAGAGGGCCATACAATGGAATTTTTTCAACAGTAAAAAGGAATGATTTACTGACACATGCTACAATATGGTTGAACCTTAAAAATATTACAGTAAGAGAAAGAAGCCAGACACAAAAGTCATGTGTTATAGAATTTAATTTATGTTTATTATCCAGACTAGTTAAAGACATAGAGATAGAAAACAGACTCATGCTTGCCAGGAGCTGGGAAAAGGGATGATAAGAAGTGACCATTTAATGCAGAGCGGGTAAATGTTTGGTGGTGTTGAAATGATTTGGAACCAAAAAGAAGTGATGGTTTCACAATATTTCTCATCTGAAAAATGTCATTGGGTTTTTACACTTTAAAGTGGCTAATGATATGTTTTTGTGAATTTCACCATAATGAAAAATAAACAAAAACAAACAGATGTGTACCACATGACTTAGAAATTGCACTTTTAGGCATATCTCCCTAAGAAAGGAGAACATTACATTCATGTAAAAATCTGTACATCAATGTTCATAGCAGTTTTATTCATAATTATCTCAAACTGGAAATTATTCAAATGTCTTTCAATGGGGAATGATTTAAAAACTGTGGTACATCTATACTGTGGGACACTACTCAGCAATTAAAAAGAAAAGACTATTCATATGCACAAAAAGCTGGATAACTTTTCAGAAGATTACTCTGAGTGAAAAGGCTTCTTCCCCCAAAATGTATTTTATGATTCCATTTATATAGCATTCTTAAAAATACAAAATAATAGATAGTGATTACCAGAGATCATGGATATGTTAGGGGTTGTGAAGGATGTAATTTTTGGTGTAAAGGGACGAAGGTGTCACTGTGTTAATGGAATTGTTCTGTATCTCTACTGCATCAATGTCAATATTCTGATTCAGATACAGTTTTTCAGTGTTACCTTTGGGATAAACTGGATAAAGTTTGCAATGATCACTCTGTTTTTTTTCTTATAACTGCATATGATTTTGCAATTATCTCAAAATAATTACTATAATTAAAAACTAAGATGTGATAAATATGAAAATGATCATTTTTCAGCTTATTTTCACAATGTCAGCTTAACCCCCAAAACAAATCTTGATAAAGATAGCACAAGAAAGGACAATTACAGGTCATCATTCATGAACAAGGATTCAAAAATACTCAACAAAATGATAGCAAAGTAAATTCAGAAATATGGTTAAAATGATAATACCTCATGACCAATTTAGGTTAATTACTGGAATGCACAACTGATTTAATATGAAAAAAATTGGTCAATGTACTCCACCACACTGTTAGAATAAAGGCAAAAATACATATTGTTTCAATAATTGTAGAACAATCATTTAGTAAAGTTCACCACCTATTCATGGTTTAAAAATCTTAGCAGGTACATACACAAGATAACTTTCTAAATATAATAAAAGGTATTTAATTTTTAAAAACCAATAAATTATATACTTAATAAACTCAGTCTTCTAACAAATATACAGTTAGAAAAGAAAAATTATTTAAACTATCTTTTCAGAGAATTGTGGATATTCTGTTTTGGTACTATACCAAAACTCAATATGTGGTAATTTCTTAAAAATTGGTAGCAAAGAGGAATATGAAATCTTGTCGTTAAATTTTAGTACTCTCACATTTAAATCCATTGGTCTAGCTTACATTTTAAAAGAATACTTTATACATATATGACTTATAACATCATGGACTGGACATTTGGAAAATATTGGTTTACTGAATTATGCAGATCTTCTGAATGAGATTTATTTTCATTTTTAAATGTATATTAAAAAGGCATCAGTTAATATCACCACTGATCTCATTAGACAAGTCTTCAAAACTTGGGAAACTGAAAAGCTCATAGTGACAGATACAAATTTTCCAAAATTATAATTTCCCTCTGAAGCTTAGATTTTATCATTGGCTGTAAACACTATCATTTGTTTTCCTTGAAGTGACATGCTCACTTTGTTCATTTTCAAGAAAATGTCTTCCAAATACTGAACTGTAAAAAAACATAATTTGTCACTTATTCTTTCAAAAATGCACCTATTTCAGTTTGTGCGTACTCAATAACATGCAAGTATTCCTTGAAAAACCTTGGTACTTCAGGATGCTACAGAAATGTTTTATGTATACTTCCCATTTTGTCACAAAGAATATTTTTTGAGTTGTATTTCCAAAAAAAAGGCGTATTTTATGTTTTACTGGTTTATCTTAAGTGAACCTGGAATTCTTTATTCTGCAACTGACAAGTGCTACTGCCTTGATATGTTCCATCAGTTTCATTCCATTATTGCTTTCAGAACATCAAGAGCCGAAGGAGCAAAAAAGCACCTAAGTGTTATTGTGAAAATAGTTGAGATCTCAGAATACTCTCAATGACCACAGATTAGGCTTTGAGAAGCATTTCATGGTGTAACGAGAAATAAGTCAAGCAATAATTTTGTAGTGAGAAACTACTCATTAGCCTTAATGTACATTTCAATTCAGATCTTTGAAATGTTTCTTAGTGCTCATTCTATTAAAACTCAGGAGCTGGAAGGGAGATGACCTAACAATCCAGTTTGATATATCCCCCTATCTTTTCTTTTAAGAAAAGATGAATCAAATGTTTACTATTTGAGAATGTGAAGTCTAGAGCTTCAATATTTTTATTGGCAAATACCAAAAGAATAGCAGTGAAGAAATAAAAGAAAGGAAGAAACTCATATGCTAAAATGTGGAAATGGTTATGGAATTGGGAGATGGATAGGGTTGGAAGAGTTGTGAGGGGATTGATAGGAAAGACACATTGCTTTTAAAGGACTGTTGGTAGAAATATGCATGCTAAAGTTACTTCAATGAGGATTTAGAAGAAAATGATGAATATGCTGTTGAGAACTGGAAGAAGGGTGACCCTTGTTTTAAAGTGGCAGAGGACTTGCAAAAATTGAGCTCTGATATTAGATGAATGGCAAAATCTGAGAGTGATAAACTTAGATACTTAACTGAGGAAATTTCTAAGCTAAATGTGGAAAGTATGGCCTGATTTCTCCTTGCATTTTATAGTAAAATGGAGAAGATATGGATAAGTGAGAACTGAACTCCTGGGCACAAAGAACCCTGAAACTGATGGCTTGGAATACTCTGAGTTTCCAGAAAGTGAGTCCACAGGGAACAGTGCTCTATGTGAGGGTAAACTGAACATGGATCCAGTCAGCCACTTTAGTGCAAGTGAGGATTGGAGGTGCAGATATTCAGAAAGGATCTGTAGAAAGTCCTACTCTCTGATGGTTTGGCCTCCATGAACTATATCCAGAACTAACAATTCTGTGTGTATGTGAGAGAGATGTGTGTGAACAAAACCACTACCAGTCTGGACTAAAAGAGACATAAATCAGACACATTGAAGGAAATTTCATTTCAAAGGTAGAATCATAGAAGCTAAGCTCTGGACCAAAGATAACTGCTCAGGTCAAGAGAGCCGAGCCACCCATGTGTGTGGAAAGGGTGCATCTGTCCTGAGGCTTAGAGAGGGTGGACCTTCTGCCCCATTGTTCAGGAGAGTGCTAGCTTCCTCCGTGTTGTGGAGGCATAGAGATTGTGCCTAGGCATTTGCAGAGAGCTTGGTCACCACCCTGACTCTTGGAGAGGGTGGAAACTTCACTCCAGTATTGGGGAGAGTATTGCTGCAGGGCAGGTACTTGGGAGGAGTAAGGCTGCCACTTCTTCAGGCCCACAGGACAAAATATCATTCTATAGATGCCTCTTGAACCTTAAAATCTAATGGGAAATGGCTTGCTGTGTTTCAGAGTTGTTTGGAACTCAAAAACCCTATTTTCCTTCCAATTTCTATTTATGGGAGTGGTAATGTTTGTCCTATGCCTGTTCCTCTACTGTATATCAGAAGCAGATAACTTGTTCTCCATGTTTCACAGGCCCACAAAGCTGGAGAATTGTAACCCAGGATAAACCATGCCTATAACTGATTTTGGTCAGACTTTGTACTAAGCATTGTTTCTGAAATGACTTAAGACTTTTGGGATGTTGTGGCTGGTGTGAATGTATTTTCCATGTAGAAAGCACATATCTTTGGGTCCAGAGGGTGGGATCATTACCTGACAAAGGCTGAGGATTCTTTTGCCTGACACACTTAATAACCAAAGGGAGAAAGTTCATTACTAGGCATGTAGTAGGAGAACAGATGGCTTAGTGGTCCAAAATCTGTCTCCCCGAGTATAAAGGGCTCAAGGTTTTTAAGGATTTTAGCAACTGGAGAGGTAGATATTTCAGATAGCAAATTCAAAACAAAAAAGGAGACAGTGTTATCATTATCATTTTAATAGGAGAACATAAATTGAAAGCAGGGGAGGCAAACTTCAATCATAAATGTGTAAGCTGAAAATAAGGGAGACAAGTCATCTTTCAATAGCAGAATATAGCTAATACTATTTACAAATGTACAGGGTTGAAACCAGTTAATGACTGACTTCAAATTCGTCATTAACCGCAGGGCCTTTGCCCTACAAGAAAATGACCAGGTAAAAGGAGTAACAACAGCTCTTGTAGTCACAAAGTCACAAGATAAGGGTTTTACAATCATATCAGATATCAGGGCAGCTGAATTATAGTTTAGGGATTTCAGTTATCCCCTCTGTCTACTCCAATATCTGAGAAAAAAAGGAATATGATTAAGTTATCAAAATCATCTCTTAATTTGTAATTTCTCAGTTTCAGGGTAGGTTGGCTTTCCACTGTGATTACCCCAGAAAAAAATATATATGTATTTCTTAAAGAATCCTTTCCTGTGGGTGTGAACCCATTGAAAAGAAGACCTTTTATGAGACCATTCAGTTAAAGTGTGAACCACCTCAACCAGGATGGGTCTTAATCCTACTATTGGGTTCCTTTAAAAAAGAATGAAATACAGACAAAGAGAGAAAAAGCCACAGAAGCAAGAAGCTGAAATCAAAGAATCCCAGAAGAAAAGGGAGAAACCAGCAGATGCTGCTATGTGTCTTGCCGTATGCCACAGGAGCCAAGGATCAGTGGCAGCTGGTCTTCAGGAAAAAAGCATCACTTGGATGAAGTCTTCAGTGGACATTTTCCTGTCCTCAAAACAGTGAGCAAAAAAAATCCCCTCGTTTAACCTAATCCATTTCATGCCTTTGTTTTGAGCAGCTAGGAAACTAAAATGGTGTTCTACATTTATCATCATATATAATAATTATGATTTAACTTAATTCTTCATTATTTCACACTATTATTAGCTCTCACAGTTACATCTTTTAAAAATAAAATTGAGATAAATAGATTTATACCTTCAGAACATACATCTTCATTACACAATGCACATTTTACGTTCATTTTTATAATTTTACTATCTCAATAGAGTATTTTTTATCTATACCTGAGACTTTCATATTTTCCAGAGAAACAAACATGTATACACTAATACAAATTATAACAAATTAAATGACTCACAAACAGAAAAACTTTGGTAATTTCTGATAGTTCTTAAAACCATTATATTTGAAGACCAATTGCAGAAATTTTCTTTTACTTTCCATTTTTACACTGTTGATATAATATGACCCTCTTCACTTCACTACTGTAGTGGTTTGGAGGCTGTATGCAACCCAGAAAAACCATGTTCTTTTAATCCATTTCTGTACTTATGGACTTATGTAAATGGAATCTTTTGATTAGGCTATTTCAATTGTGATTTGATCTACCTCATTCAAGGTGGACCTTAATCCTTAAACTGGAATCCTTTATAAGAGGATAAATCACATACAAAAGCTAAGGGATGAAGGAGAGAAAAACACTCGAGCAAAGTTTAGAGAAAGAGTCACAGGTGGAGAAGCCAGAAGCTGAAATAACAAAACCTGAGAAAGAAGGACCAGCAGATGTAGCCATGTGCCTAGCTCTCTGACAGAGGAACCCAAGCTCTCCAGTAACCAGTCTCCAGAGAAGGTATTGTCCTGTTGATGCCTTAATCTTCACAGCCTTAGAACTGTAAATTTGTAAGATAATAAATACCCATTGTTAAAAGCCAACCCATTTCTGGCATATTGCATTTCATAAGCTTCAGCAAACCAAAACTACAGCCTCTCCCTACACTTGGAAAGATAAACTATCCTACCTTTCAGGCTTTCTAGAATCTTGCCTAAATTATCTCTGTTTTAAGGAGATTGTGTACATTTTCATGACTGCTGTAACAAATTCCTACAAACTTAGTGGCAAATAAAATGCAAATTTATTATTTTACTGATTGTATATTAGAAGAACATGGATCTTATTGGTCTAAAATTAAGGCCCAGAAGGGTTTATTCCATTGTGGAGATTCTAGGGAAGAATTTGTTTCTTTGCCTTTTCCAGCTTCTGGAGGCTGCTGGTGTTCCTTGTCTAGTGGCCCTCTGCCTCCATTTTCAAAGCCAGCAACTACGGATTAAGAATTTCTCACATCTCATTACTGGAATCTTTCTTCTGTGGTTAATCCTCCCTTCATTTCAAATAGTTCAGTATTTCTATTTGCTTCCCTCCTCCTGCCCCCTCAGCATACACACTCTAGCTTTCTACCTTTGTTTTTTCAGACAGGAAACAATATCTACATTCTCTACACCTTCCCTAATTGTAATAGGACTTCTAAATAAAATCAAGCCATTTCTCCTCTACAAGTTCACATCCTACTATTAAGGGTACAGCCATCTATTTATTGTTATACTTTTAGAATATTTATAAACTCTGAACAATAAAGTTAACATATGTTGTTTTGCAATTTTTCTTTTTTTTTTAAGTTCTAGTTTTTTCATTTTCCTAAAGGGTCTTGAATCTCCATGGCATCATTACTTTTTGCATTTTCTTTCACTATTCATTTTTATGTAAATGTTTTGTTTTGTTTTTGCATTTTCTGTGCAAAGTTGTTCACAAACTTTGATTTTCTGTTTTCCCATAAGAGTTTGTATTTCATGATTGAATAGAATGAACCAAATTAAGAGACAGTAGCCCCGTCATGTTGCTTGCAATATGTAAAAATTTTCAGCCTAATGGAAATTTATAATAGCAAAAAACAGAATGACAGAATTTTAATCCAGTGAAACAGAACATTTTATCAATATGACAATGCACTTGATGGTTTTGAAAAATTCTTCTCTTTGGAACTCACATATAAAATCGAAATTGAATTTCCACTGAGTAAGTCTGAATGTCAATTAAATATTTGTTCCTTTTATTTAATTTGTTTGTATATGCTCTCCCCATGGTGATTGCCCTGTGGGCTACAATCATTCCTGAAAACTTCAAGTGAATTTTTTTTTCATACAAGAAAAAAAATACTTTTTTCCAGTAAAAAAGTACATCTGCACTATTAGTAAATACAGCCCATTAGCTTTGAGGTTCTTATAATGAGAGTGATCCCAGATGTTATTATGCCTCCTCAAAATAATGTTGACTAAAGTAGCCTAGGGAACCACTTCCTAATTGCTTCTGCACAATGCGTGGTGCTGTTTTACTGCTGAGCAGTAAGCAGTGCAGGCTTATCATAACTATTTGGCAGGCTGCCATACCACAGCTACCTAACATGTTCTTTGTCTTTCTTTCCATTGTAATTTTCCATCCTCCCATATAATAAAGTTTAGGAGCCCTATGGACTAAAGCAAATACATTTTTTATGCATAATGTCTGGTAGTTTCAAAAATATTGAGTTTCTTCTGCTGCTCATTAAGTATGAATAAGCCTAAGAAGCCTGCAAACACAAATAATTGCCTCAGTATGTGTCAAGATTATGATATATCAGTAATATAAACTATCCATAATGGACATCAGAGATATTTTTATGAACAGATGTAATTAAATACTAACAAAATGTCTTTTATATGTATTTACAGTACTGGTATGTTTGAGTACTATACATAAACATGTTGTGCTTCTCGTTAATTTTTAACTGTAGAAAGGTCTGGTGGTGTCCCTGCTGAATTTTAAATATGCTAGAAAATCTTGACTCTTTCTATGCCCACAGATTCATTTTACATTTTGGTGCTTTGGAAACAAAAATGATTTTCTGTGGGTAACAATCCAAATGTCTAATGATGTATCACCATGCATTGTTGAAATAGGGTCTATGCTAAATGTAAACAATACTTTGATTCTCAAATTTCTTATAAAAATTTTGATGAATCAAGTTTGAAGTTTGGTTTTATTTTTAAAAGCCAATTGCATAAGAATTGTTTTCTACCCATATGACTGATTTTTGTGTTCCCATTGGGTCATAGGAGAATAATACAATTATTTAAAGAAAACCATAAAAGGGAGTTTCTTTACACATTAATCTTATTATGAGTCAAGAGAGTGCTTCTCAAAATAGCAGTAGCAGTGATGTTAAGGGGGCACCAGAACAGCTGACCTATGGTCAAATGGACAGGTAATAGTTTGAAAGAAATTAACTTTGAAAGAGAAAGAAACAATTGAGTTGCAATTAAAAGATAGGGTAAATTAAAAATAAAAGTAAGGAAACATATGTAGAAACTGGTACTCCAGATCAGGGATATCAATAAAAGTAAGAAGTAAAAAGAAAAGACTGGTAAGAACCCTCTTTCGGATATAACCAAAAGGTAGAAATAAGGAAACGGAAATAAAAGGAGTTGACTTTCATTTAGCATTTCTTAATTTCTAAGGATTATGATAGATTTTTTTTTTTTCAAAGTATCTCAGCTTGCACACCCAGTGAAACTATGGTGTATGTGTTATTCCCATTTTAATAATAATTAACTTGTGGCTTAGCTACTTCAAACAACTGCAAAACCAAAAAAACCAAAGAAATTTAGATTTAAGCTTCTATTTTCCCCATAAAAAGAAAGTTTAATTTGGCTAACGGAATAGAAGGAGCAGGGGTTAGAAGAAAGGGAAATAAACAAAGAAGTGACTTCAAAAGACCGTGAAGTGAAGAAGCATAACATGGACAAAAGCTCTACTAAACATAGCACACTGTCTAGGCACTTGCATCAAGTTAAATGCACAGTACCCTTTGAACATCTAAGTAATGAATTTGCTGAGGTCATTACATGCACGGTAAGAGAATTTACTCTCCAAAATCTTCAGTTAAAATAGGCTGTGATTTGTAAAAGACTGAAAATATTGGTTTCCATTCAATTATCTGGTGTGTTTTTAGATAAGACATGGATTTAGCTCAAACCAGCTTAATAAATAGGTTGGGATTCTTTTGATTGATCTGAAAGTTGCTTTAAAAATAATGTAGTTCACAAATAAAAACAGTTTGATTTAAATAATAACAATTAAATGCATTTCTGTACTTCCACCACTTTGCTTAAATTATTTGTATATGTATATATAATATTTATATTATATATATATTTGTGTATATTCTATTACGTGTTTAAATTGTATGTGTACCTATGTATATATAATAATAAATGCACCTCCGAACTTCTACCACTTTGCTTAAATTATATGTAATGTGTGTGTGTGTATGTGTGTATAACCAATACTTTTGAAACTTTGAATTTATCTTCCTATTCAACCCCCATCCCTAGGTTACTTCTCTCATCCATCCCCCCAGAAATAACCATCAACCTGAACTCTTTTCTTACCATTTCCTTGCTTTACTTCACAATGTATTATTTAGATTTTCATGGTTTTGAAGCTTGTATACACTGGATTATACTGTTTGTATTCTTCTGCAGTTTGCTTATGTTTTCAATATTATGTGGTCGAGATCCATTCATGTTGATGTACACAGCTACAGCTAATGCATTTTTCTGGCCTCTAGTATTTACTAACTGTATAGCAAAATTTAAACATTCTCATTTTTATGGAAAATTGGGTTGTTTCTGTTTTTTGTTCTTGCCTATTGATTAATTGTTTTTGTTGTTGTTGCTCCTGCTGTTAGTTTGATTCTACTACAAAACTGTCATGGCCATTTGTGCAGATGTCTCACTGCGAGAGATGCATGCCTGTGTAAGTGTTTATGTCTTGACTTATGTACAGGAAATAGTATAACCAAAAATAATGGGCATGACTCTCTTCAGCTTTACTAGACCATGTGAAAATTATTTTCTAGTTTTGTTGAACCAAGTTATATCTATCATCATTGTTATTATTTCTTTATCCTCTATATCTTTCATTGCTTTATTTAATACGGCATTTCAGTTTGTTAAAATTGCCAGAATGCAATGTACAAGAAATGAGTTGGCTTTTAGTATGGGGATTTATTAACCTACAATTTACAGTTCTTAGGCCATGAAAATGTCCAAATCAAGGCATTGGTAGGATGATACTGCACTCTGAAGACAGGCTTCTGGCAGCCAGGACAGTTCGGTGGCAGGAGAAGGCATATGTGGCTGACTTCTGATCATTCTTCATTCCCAGGTTTTATTTTCAACTTCTGGTTTCAGTGGCTTCCTCTCTGAGTTTCTGTGGGTCTTCTCTTAGCTTCTGGGGCTATTTTCTATGAACATCCCTTAATTTCATCTCCTAGCTTCTGGATACATTTTATCCTCTCATAGAAGACTCCAACAAGAAGATCAATACCCACCCTGAATAAGGTGGGATGCCTTCCGATTGAAATAACCTAATCAACAGGCCCCATTCACAATAGGTCTACATCCACAGGAATGGATTAAAAGCACATGGACTTTTAAGCAAGAACTTGGTTTATAAAAGGCTCAAGTAAAACACTTTCTCAGAAACTTTAAGAAATGAGTCAGCCTCAGATTCCTGGAACATTGGAATAATTTAAATTTTCATCGGGTTACCTTCTCCCCCATCAGAGTCTAGCTGCTAACCTCAAAGAGAGTTCTGTCCATTGATTTGGGGTTGTCACCTGGCCAGTGGCCCAATCTCCAGCTGCTCAGTACTGCCAGGTGGTGAGCAGCTTCCAACCTTTTTCTCTGTCCCAGGTCCAAGGCCCAGTAGCAGCCTGGCATCTCTACAGTGACAAGTAGTTCCACATCTGTTGTCTTTAGCACCTGGTCTTTTTCCTTGGCAGGGACATGAGGCTCAACCTCCTGTAAAGTGATTTCCTTTCTGCACATTTTAAACTCATCTCAGGGTATCAGTGAGATGCAGAGAGAAAGGAATAGAGATGCCAGGGGAGGAGCGCTGAGAGGACACGCATACCCTCCAGCATGGCCTCTAACCCAGAGGCCCTGGGCCATGCTTCCCACTCCTTGTTACCCCTTTGCTGTTGTCTCTGTGTTTGAAAAAAGTCTGAGATGTTGTAACTTTTTTTTTCTTTTTGGTCAATAAAGACAGTAAAATAAAACAAAAAGACAAGAACATGGCTTTTTTGGGGAGGGGGCGGGTAAAATAACAGCTTCAAACCAACACATGTTAGGTATACAAAATCAAAATAATGTTTTGCATTCCATTTTACATTAAAAGTTTTAAAAATCTCCTTTTCTAATTAAAGACCAGTTTGAGTTGGTTTCCATTCATTTCCTCACATATGCCATGTAGCTTATACGTTATTGAAATCTACTGATCATGGATATTGGAGAGAACACTTACAGCTTTGGATATTATCTTTAAAATCAGGAAGCTGAGAGAGCTGTTTTCATGATAAGAATTTCAAATGCATGCTTTGTTTTGTCACTTGAATTTAAACTAGTTTCTTCTTAAATCTTTTAGTAATGGCATCAGTCAACTTCTTATGATATATAGGTTGGTTTGAAAACAAGAGAAAATTTTAAAGAATGTTAAAACATGGAAACGTTCTTTGCCCCTTTCATTAGTTTCCTATCGCGGCTGTCACTAATTACTACAAACTCCGTGACTAAAAATAGCAAATGTTATTCTCTTAAAGTTCTAGAAGTCAGAAGTCTGAAATGAGTCTTACAGGGTTAAAGTGTCAGCAGGCCATATTCTTTCTGGAGGCTCTTGAGGAGAGAGTCCATCTCCTGCTTTTTCAGTTTTTAAAGACCACCTGCATTAATTTGTTCAAGGTCCCTTTCTTGCATCCCTCCAGCCTCTTGCTTACAGCCTCCTTTATTATATCTCCTTCTTCCTTCTTTGGCCTTCTTTCTCTCTTATAATGACCCTTGTGATTACATTTAAGGCCCTTAAGCTGATCACATCTGCAAGTACTCTTTGCCCTATAAATTAACATTCACAGGAGATGAGAACAATGGTACACTTTGGGGGGTCAACATGCAGCTTTACCACACTCATATAACCTTTTACAGATAGGGTCCTCTGACAGTAACCCAGAGAGGAAAGGGAACATTGCCTTATTACCAGTCATGACGGTGGAAGTCCAGGCTCCTCACCTGGTCACTGTTGATACCAGGTGACTCGATGCCATCCAACAGGTAGAAAAATTCCAAATCCCCACTCGGCCTTTTTTGATACCACCCAGGGCAGGGGGATTAGGAAGCCTTGTTACTGTCTGATAAGACTGATATCTGTATTTAGCATTAAATCTAAATAACTGCTATTAACACAAATGTGAAACTCGAAAAAAAGGGCAAAAATGTACTTGAATTAAAAGTAATACAATTTAAAATTAAAAATGAACAAAGCCTGGGAGGCTGGTATGAATAGGAAATATTCTAAATTTCTGCAGAACCTGAGGGCAAAGCAAATAAATATGACTTGTTCTATTGTTATTGACAGATAATATTGCTCTATTTTTAATTGAACTTAAACACTGATCATAATGTAAATAAAATGCATCATATTCAGAACAAATACAAAGAAAAAATAGAATCATCGGTTATCAACAAAAATCATTGTTTGTACTGCACTTAAAAAGTGATGCTTTGAGAGACTAAATATGTGGAGGCACTTGGAAAGTAATGTAATTATTCTTAATTAGATGTATTTTCCTTCAGTTGAGCCAACTTCTGTGATTTACTTTATCCATGGTGAGATTTTTGATTCATACACTGAAGTTGTGAAATAAAATGACTTCAAATTTTAAAATATACGTATGAGATCTACTATTAGGCTTAGTGAATATATTATACTAGCTAATATTTCCACATGAAAGCACAGAAAATATGGAAAATTGAATGCATTCTGGTAACATTTTTCCAATACAACACTCGCTTTCCCATTGAGAGAAGGAAAGGCTAATGGTAGAGGCTTTTGAAAAATGGTAACAAAGTTATGTCTTGAATTTATTCTTTTCACTACAGTAGAAAGGTTTTCTAGTGAGAAAATGTGAAGTTAATAAACCTTGTTTCCAATAAATCCTGTGTATCTGCAATTCTCTATTCTTTTAGCCAACGTTTTTCCTAAACGAAAAGAAAATTGACTTTGGAAGCAAAACACTTGGTGTTTAGTAGACAGCTTGCTAAGCACAGCCACAGATTATTTGTATGGTTTTCTCAAAATATGTAGTATATTACATATCATATCTTTTCAAATTGCATTTAGAAATCTTTGGTCTCTGATGTGTTTTTATTGTTCTTCCTCATAATATTCGACCCTTTCAGACTGGCCATTCTTTGCAACTTTATAGTAGGGACTTCCAGTCATGTTAATCCTGCGTTAAGACGTCCATAGGTTCACACATGAAATATCTGTTGCCTATGAAAGTTATAACTTGCATATTTTCTAATCACTACATGTTTTTTTTTTTTTTTTGAAAAAAAGAGTTAGCAAACAGGACTATTCTATTTCTTTTTAAAGTAGGATTATTTGTTATTGTAACAATAAGTTTTCTGAAATGCAACCTCCTATCCTGGGTCTGCGGTCTTGCTCTCCCAATAGTTTACTGCTGTCATGGGGGGAGACACCCTTCTTTAATGCGTGAATACTGTGGACTTGCTCCTGCTGTCAAGCTCTGCTTTGCCATTCCTTCCTCTGTGCTCTGTCTCAGCAGACCCAACGGGGTCATGTGTGATAATCCATGCAATCGCCAGTGGCAGTTTGCTGTGCATCCATAAGTACTGTGTCGGTTATAAAGAAAATTAAATCTTACAATTGACCTTGAAATCCTAGAGTTGGTAAGAAAAATGAGTTAAAGCAAAGCTTGCTCTGAAATATGTAATATAAAGAAACAAGTTAAAAAGTTCCATAAAGAGAAGAGCTCATTAGAGAAGACGAGAACATTTACTCTTCTCTGGTGAAACAAGGGAGAAGTGGTATTATTTTATGATTTTTTTTGCATTGCTCAAATTTCTTGTAGCTAGGAAAAAAATCATTTAACCAAAATTTCTGTTAGACATGCACCTCTCTTATTTCTGCCCCTTCTTCAGTGGGAAATCATTCACACAACCATATAAAGGAATCACTGGAGAAAGATGAAGGAAGATATCATTTGAAATGCTAAATAAAATCTGTTAATTTTATTTTGTTAAAATCTATTTGAAAGAGATTTAGTTCAACAGATGTGTTTTCATTCAAAGAACAATATCTAAACTTTTGCTCATTATATGCTCATATATATTGCATGTAACCGAGTGCATGTTATCGAAGACTGAGAACAAGAACACAGCTCAAAACCAGCAATTCTTCCAGACATCAAAATTATAAAGAAATTTGTTTGTATAATGCTGAGGAGCTCCTGCTAAATAAATTATTAATAAGTGATTCTTCTACAGTTTGAGTTAGTCAGCACTTTAATCTTTCCCTGAATTAGTGCCTTAGTCAGCAGGCCACAGAATGTTCTGAGAGCGTGGCTATGTGTGGGTATAATGTGTGTGCTTCTTTTAGAATCAGACACATCAATTCACAGAACAAGAAACTATGATGCCTATAGCTTTTTTATTGCATGGGGTGCACTTGTACCGGTAGGCACAAATGCATTCAAGAAAGGTCTGGAAATGTTCACAGTAATAGCGATTTAAAGACATTAAATTTGCCATGGTCCTTCTGGGTTTCTTTATATGAGTGCATATCTTTGCATAAAAGATTAATTCCACAGGAAAAATTTGAATGGGCTATTGAGGAGATATATATTTCAACTATATACAGTGCCCATGAGGCATATGATCACTTTTAGATTAATCCTAATTTTATGTTGGAATGAGCACTAGACTATGACTCACAAGGCCAGAGTCTGAGTCTAAATTGCAGCATTTAGTAACTGAGCTCATAGAGATAATCATGTGAGGTCATAGCCCAGTCCAGTTCTCAGGTCTGGGATCTCTGCCCTGAAATACTCTGGGGCAGTTCTGTATCATTATCATGCATTTCTTTTAGGTCTTGACTAATTCAGGCACGTTTCTGTTACTGATTTCATAGTTAAATTGATTCAATTAGATACACATTTTAGTCTAATATTCATCACATAGTATTGCATATAGTCATAGACAGACATACCACTAATAACAAGAGCAAATAAACGCAATTTTCCTAATGATGCTTAGACATCAGATGAGAAGAAATCAGAAGCATATTTCCAGTTTTCCAGTTCACGACAGAAGCCATACAAAAGTGAAGAGAGTAGATATTTGAATTTAAAATATGAACAGAAAGAATGTGAAATGTTGTTAGTAGCCACGTTATTTAATAATTAGTTCCTTAAACTATTTTCAATCAAGGGACATGTCTTTCCAATAATATAGAGAGCTTCCTAATGAGTAATCATAATAAATGAATGAAAAGAGTCCATTTTATAGTGCAGGGAGAAAACCTAATGGCAAACCCATGACCTTTGGAGTTACACTGTCACGAAGAGGAAATAATCTGGGAGTTGTGTATGGCTACACAATAGCCCATTGTGAGAGTGAACTATCCTTGTCTTGTAGTTGGGTAAGAGATTCTGAATAGTGTCAGGACCTTTTAAATGTCAGAATTTTCTGGCTTCGTCTGTTCTACATGAAGCACTCTAGCCAGATTGCTATAGATGGACTGTTGCTACTTTAAAAGCATCCTGAATTCTCCCTTATGATCATAGATGTCAATAGCCATTTGAAGATTAAGGAAAGTTAGAATGTACTGGAGAAGGGCTGGGTTAAACTGTTGGACCTGTATTAAACTCAGAATAGAATTTATCAAACAAACCAAGCAATGTGTTCTTAAATCTACAAAAAAAAAAAAAAAAGTCAAGTAAATACCTAAACTTCACAAGATATCTTAGGAATATAAGCATTTTTAGAGACATATTTCCTTTCTCAAGTTCAATGTTTGATTTCCATTGTTCAAAAATGGCAATCGAAAAACTTATAAAAATGAATTGCTTGAAAAAGATCTTTAAATTCCTGACTAGATCTGTTCTCTCTCTCCCTCTCTCATTTTCCAAAAAAAATCTAAATCATGCATATACATGTAGCCTTCATGGAATATTGATTTTAAGATTCAGATACTATGATTATTCTTTATATGGTTTGTAAGATAAATCCTCAAAGTACTTCCTGAAAATTTATTTTTAAGGTAAGAAAAATCTCATGATTTCAAAACTATTTTATCAACTGCCAAATTTCTCCTAATATTGATAAGGTCTATTTATGAGTGTCTCTTAGTTAAAAATATGCGAGTCACCAGAACCAAAGGTGACTAAGAAATATTATTCAAAAAATGATGAAAATTTTTATTTTGCAATTTAATACCATTTTAATTAAACTTTCTTTTTTTAAAAAAGATTTAGTTTACAGAAAAATCATGCAGAAACGCAGTGCCCATATACCTATATTATTAATAATAACCCCTATTATTAACACATTGAATTAGTGTAGTAATTATTGTCAAAAGTGATGAAAGAATATTATTGTAATTGAACTATTTATAATTGTTGTCTTCTTTTTAAAGTTATGCCTTTATCAGTTTTTAGTTACCCTCTTTGTCCTTTGTGACACTTCTTGACTTAGAGTATATTTTTGTCTGTTATTAGTATAACCACACAGTATTCTTTTGGTTACTATTAGCATAGTATATTTTTTCCGTCCTTTTACCTACGACTTACTTATGTCTCTGAAATTAGGGTAAGTCTCTTGTAAACAGCACATAGTTGGGCCCTGCTTTTATATCCATTCTGCCAATCTGTATCTTTTATCTGGGGAGTTTAATTCCTACACATACAGTGTAATTACTGATAAGGCAGAACGTACATCAACCACTTTGGTCTCTATAAGCCTTATACCTTTTTTTGTTCCCCAATTTTTCTATTATCACTTGCTCTCACTTTTATTTGATTTTGGTGGTGTATCACTTTCAGTCTATTCTCATGTCCTTTTATATATTTTTTTCTTTTAGTTTCTTTGTGGTTACCACCAGACTTAAAAATATATATCCTAAATCTATTTAAATCACCTAAATCACTTTTTATTTAATAGTGTCTTAATTTCAACAGCATACAATACATTGTTGCACCTCCATACTTCTACCCTTTTGTGGTACTTGTCACAAATTACATATTTATACATTGTATGGTCCAAGCCATAGATTTATCGTGACTTTTTTATGCATTTCCATTATGGAAACTATAAGAATCAAAAGGTAAAATTAAATAAGAATTATATATGAATAAATACAATACAATATTACTAACATTTACAATTACTCATTTGGAGAATTTTAAAGGCCAAAATAGATTTTTTTTAGCTTATATATAACATTCTTTCTTATGGTATCTGATATATAACTGATAAAATGACAATCAAATTGAGGCAATCTTGACTGTTACAACAATTGCTGGTATTCCCTAAAAATGCTTATAAAAATTATCATGAGACTGGAATAATTAGTCTATATAATTCTTTAGAGTTTATAAATACCTAATACATATTGCCTTTTATGTTTTTTTTCCCGTATTCTTAAACTTTTAGAAAAAATCAGTTAATCATACTCCATTCATGGCACACAAATTTACTCCACTCATTAGCTCAACTATGTGCATAGAAAAGGCAAGAATCCAGCCTTATTTTTCTCCACATGAAATGAAATTCCTTAATAACATGTGCTAAAATATCCACATTTTCCATCCTTTATCGTATCCTATGTATTAATTAGGGTTCTCTAGAGAAACAGAATCAACAGGGAACATCGCAAATATAAAATTTGTAAAAGTGTGTCACGTGACCACAGGAACGCAGTGTCCAAAATCCGCAGGGCAGGCTGTGAAGCCAGCGACTCCAATGGAGGGTCTGGATGAACTCCACAGGAGAGGCTCGTCAGCTGAAGCAGGAAGAGAGCCTGTCTCTTCTGAATCCTCCTTAAAAGGCTTCCTGTGATTAGATTAAGCATCACTCATTGCAGAAGACACTCCCCTTTGGCTGATTACAAATGGAATCAGTTATGGATGTAGCTGACATGATCATGATCTAGTTCTATGAAATGTCCTCATTGCAACAGACAGGCCAGCACTTGCCCAACCAGACAAACAAGTACCACCACTTGGCCAAGTCAACACATGAACCTGACCGTGACACCTTATTTCACACACACATAGATTTTTCTCTATTGTGCTTCATTAATCAATTTGTTGTTTTTTTATGACTATGATTCATTTCATGTACTATAGTATGTGCAGTCATATTATCTGGTAAGGCAGGTCTTCCACTTTACATTTTCTTTTACCTAGTAATCAGAAAAAGAAAATCCCCTTTTCTCTAATTTATGTATTTTGGGCATTTCTAGAAGTTTAGTTCAGTAATGTAAAACATTTTTAACTTATTTTGTATTTTTTTTTGAAAATAAACTTTATTGGCTACTATTTGCCTTATATCTTGAAAATTTCTCCTGAATATATGCCTTTTCTAATTTGTTTCCCTCAGAATATGTCAAAAATAATTATTTGTACTGTTAAGCTTCTGAAGCTTTCTCAGTCTTGGAGTACCCTTATTGTGCCCTCACATTTAATAAATTGTTTAACTTAAAATCAAGTCTACATTTTAAATTGTTTCCCCTTAGTGTTTTGAAAATATTACTCTGCTTCTTTCTTTATTCTGATTTTTTTAGGAACTATGCCACCAATCTGTTCCTTGTTATTTTGTAGACAATCCTTCCCTGTTTTTAATATTTTGTATTAGTTTTTGATATTCCTTGATTTTATTCATTTTCTTTGCGAAGTGCCTAGATGTAGGCTTTCTTTATCTATCTGGATAACTTTCTATGCATCTTTTCAATCTGAGATCTATTATCATTACTTTTAGGAAATTTGCAGTGCTTATTTTTCTAATAGTTTTTCCCGTACATTTAAATTTTTCTTTTCTTTTGGTATTCCAGTTATATAGATTATATGTCAATTCATACATTTTTTGTCTCTTATTTATTTTGTATCCTACTTTAGTTTTCTATTGCATTTCATGTAGTTTTTGTTTTTTTTTTTTTTGGAGAGATTCTCAACTTAATATACCAGTCCAAACAATTATTCCTTATTGTATCTCTTTCTTTATTTATTTTAGCTTTGTAGCTATTTATGGTGTTCAATATTGCCTACAATTCTTTATATTTCTGTTAATATTTATCATATTTATCTTATGTACTTGCTCTTTCTTTCTACTTCTTCTATTAATTCTCATAGTACTTACGTGAGTTGACTAGCTACATATGTTTTAATTTATTTCATAATTGTGGTAATTTTCTGCTTGTGAATTTCTATTCCTCCAGGGCTATCAAATAAT
The DNA here is from genome assembly GCF_023851605.1 of Tamandua tetradactyla. Lineage (NCBI taxonomy): Eukaryota > Metazoa > Chordata > Mammalia > Pilosa > Myrmecophagidae > Tamandua > Tamandua tetradactyla. The sequence continues at coordinate 43,015,955 of NC_135336.1, forward strand.
TTGGTATGAAATGTATACAGATTGAAGATTTCAAAGCTGTGGGCCTAACATGCTTCTCATGGAGAGTATGAATGTGTGCATGTGTTTGTGTGTGTGCGTGTGTGTGTGAGTGTGTGTGGTATGGTGTTGGTTATGTATATGAGTGTTACTTAGAGCAGAGAACTAACCTGCTCACCGTTCCACTCCCCATGGTCAATCCCACTTCTCTCCCATGTTAACTGTTTGAAGTTCCATTCTAGACAGTGCTATTTTCCAAGGGTCTTTCTTTTTTATTAAGATCCTTTAGCCTTGGGATGAGGTTGTGTGTATGGGGTCCTGGGGATGGAGTGGGAGGTGAATAATATCTCCTATTTTTTTCTGACTATGGTGTTTCCCTGATGAGCAGGTGGCCCTAACATTTCCAGCCATGTTGTGGATCTACCCAGAAGAATGTGAGGAGAGAGGTAAACCATGAAACTGTCCTCAAACTTTCTGGCTGGTGTGGCTTTCTGTCCTCCAACCTGGCCTACACTTTTCTTTCCTTACATGGATTATTTCTTATCTTTTCTCAAGAGTTCTCAACAATTTTAAATTTAGAAGTGTGATGGCAAGAGTTATATACCCCAAACTTACTCATGTTTTTTGTCTTAATCTACATTCTTGTGGGTATGAGCCCAATGTAAAAAGGATCTCTGGAAGATGTTATTTTAGTTAAACTGTGGCTCAACTGAATGAAATTGAGTCTTTTTTTTTTTCTTTCTTTTTTTTTTTTTTTACATGGGCAGGCACTGGGAATCGAACTCGAGTCCTCTGGCATGGCAGACAAGCATTCTTGCTGAGCCACCATGGCCCACCCATGAAATTGACTCTTAACCTGTATTATAGAAGTTCTTTTATAAGAAATTCAGAAATAATGAGAAAAAAACAGAAGGAAGAGCTGGAACCCAAAATAACCCAAAAATATCCAGAAGAGAAAGGAGATGGCATCATCATCAGATGGGAAAGCTGAGGAACTCAAGGATTCCTAGCCAGCCAGAACATGACCAACCTGAGAAAGAAGCAACCTCACAGCCCCTGTAACCATAGTCAATAAATTCCCACTGCTTAAGCCCATTGAGTGGTATTTGTCTTAGCAATTTGCAAAATTCAAGATTTTTCTTTCATCCCCAAGCCCATTCATTTCTTCCTCATTTTTCTGGCTTCCTCAGGGTTACATTGTGGGAAGAAAATGACAATGCATACTAGAACTGTGCTGGTTTAAAAGGAAGTATGCCCCCTAGAAAAGCCATGTTTTAATCAAAATCCCATTTCATAAAGGTAGAATAATCCCTATTCAATACTGTATGTTTGAAACTGTAATCAGATTATCTCCTTGGATGATGTGATTTAATCAAGAGTGGTTGTCAAACTGGATTAGGTGACGATGTGTCTCCACCTATTTGGGTGGGCCTTGACTGGTTTATTGGAGTCCTATAAAAGAGGAAACATTTTGGAGAATGGGAGATTCAGAGAGAGCAACACTACGAAGCAAAGAGGCCACCAGACAGTGGCCTTTGGAGATGAAGAAGGAAAACACCTCCCAGGGAGCTTCATGAAACCGGAAGCAAGGAGAGAAAGTTAGCAGATGACACCATGTTTGCCACGTGCCCTTCTAGATGAGTGAGCAGCCCTATGTTCACCATGTGCCCTTCCACTGGAGAGAGAAACCCTGAACTTCATTGGCCTCCTGGAACCAAGGTATCTTTCCCTGGATGGATGCTTTTGACTGGACATTTCTATAGACTTGTTTTAGTTGGACATTTTCTTGGCCTTAGAACTGTTAAAAGCCATTCCGTTTCTGGTATATTGCATTCTGGCAGCTAGCAAACTAGAACAAGAACTTAGTATTTTTTGCACTGTTTCTCCAATTCCTTCATATAATATGTGTCTTCCACACTGAAGTGTACACACCTGAAAGCAAGAAAACTTCATTAAATATCTCCTCCACCTAGTGTATAATGTGAATTTGGCAATTTTAATAGAATGAATGCATTCATGCATAAATCCATGAGGGATGAACAAATAAATATTTAGAATCTAATGTGCCATATCTGAATATTGAATCCAAATTCTATATTTTCACCAATGAATTTATTTATTTCTACTTTGTGATGACTTATAGGTACAGATAAGAAATACACAGGGCTTCTATGTTCTTGTGGATAATTCCAGTCTCTACAAGTCCAGGATCAGATTCTCTGAATCTTATTCAGCCCCAGGTTACTGTATAGATTTATCTATCTATCTATCTTATCTGTCTGTCTGTCTATCTATCTATCTATCTATCTATCTATCTATCTATCTATCTATCTATCTATCTATCTATCATCTCTGTCTATCCATCTCATCACCTTTCTATCTATTTATGATTTTAATTTTATATCAAGTCAAATAACACTGTTCACAATGACATATGGCTTTTGTCCCAAACATGTATACAATTTGTGTTGGTAAAGTTGACTGAGCTGTTTGTGAAGTTTGATGTCTTATTTTATTTATAATAGAGTATAATTTAAAACTCTTCCTTATTTACCTTCTTTCATTTCTCCTCTTTTGTCTCCTTGTTTTTCCATTCCATCCACTACATAAGAATTGAGAAGCAACCTGGGATTGCATGATAACAAAGTGAGAAAGAGAAAAATTACCCCTGATAGCCACGAGCTCATCTAGTACTCTCATTTATATTTTGGTGTTGCTATAGATTGGCAGATCAGTCACAATTATGACTTGGTGTCTTTCTATTAGGCATAATTTCACAGACCATCAACAGTAGTATCAGACAAAGCTATTCTGGGACCATGATGAATCAAAAATATATTATTATGACTAGAAAATCTGTACACAGGCAAACCATGAATATTGTTCAAATCATAAAATGAGCAAATATTTTTTAAACTGCAATCTTAGTTTCCTGGTTACTATAACAAATACCCCTGAAACTTCATCTTTTTAATGCAATTTTATTGAGATATATTCATATGCCACATAATCATACAATGTATAAAATCAGTGGTTCACAGTATCAGCATACATTTGTGCATTAATAATCACAATCAATTTTTGAGCATTTATCACATTTCATATGAAGACATTTCCATTTTTTTCCACAAAGAAAGAAAAGGACAAAAAAAATTAAAAATTAAAAAATAAAAATTAAAGTAAAATGGCAAAACAACAGCAAGAATCCAATACCCGTCCCTTATATGCCCTCTTATTGACTTTCAGTTTTGGCATATTGACTTTGTTATGTTTAATAGAATATATTATAACATTCCTGTCAACAATAGATCCTGGTTTGCATTGATTATATTTTTTCATATACCATCTGTATTACCTAGGGTTCTCTAGAGAAACAGAATCAGAAGGAAATATCCATAGATATACAATTTTAAAAGTCTCTCATGTAATTGTGGGCCTGGAGATTCCAAGGTCTGCAGGCCACAAGCTAGTAACTGACAAGTGTCCTCAATGAACTTTCAGGAGAGGCTGGCTGGAAAACCATGGGAATGGAAGAGTCCAAAATCCCTAGGGCAAGTTGTGAAGCTGGCAACTCTACTGAAGGGTTTGAATGAAATTCACAGGAGAGGCTCACTGGCTGAAGCAGGAAGAATTACTATCTCTTCTGAATTCTCCTTAACAGCCTTCTGGTGATCAGATTAAGCATCACTGATTGCAGAAGACTCCTCCTTAGCTGATTACAAACACAATCGGCTGTGGTTACATCCAACATAATCATGATTTAAGTCCATGAAATCTCCTCACAGCAACAGACAGGGCAGCACTGGACCGATCAGATGACCAGGAAGCACCACCTGGCCAAGTTGACACATGAACCTGACCATGACAGTTCACCCTTTGTCAACTTGGCAGCTGTACACATCACCTTAAACCATACTTCATCTTTAAATAGAAAACAATAACAGACACATTCTTTTTCCTTGCCTAACAATCTCAAATGTCCTATGTACAACCAGAACAGGGTGCAAGTCCTTGGGTAATAATCACCATTAAATTTGATAACTTACAATTTAAATACTATAACATGAACAAAACAGCATTACAATGCTCATTTCTGTAACTGATCACGTGGTTGTATTTCATAGTTATCACTACCTTCTTCTGCTACCCATTCCGTGCTCCCTTTACCCTTAGCAAGCACTTCAGTTGGCCAAGGTTCTTTGCTTGGTGGGGTAACCCAAACCTTCATTCCTTATGTTTGGGAGCTATTGGTAATACTGCCTGGATTGAATTGTTGCAGTTTTCCACTGTTTTTCATCACAGGTAATGGTAGTACTGAAAGACACCCTAGGGGATCTCCTGTATTACTGGATAACATGTTCTTATTTCCATTGTGTAGTTGCAGTTTTACTTACCACTGATAGTCAGGGTCAATCACTTCAGCCAGTAAAGTAATCCCTTTTTTGGCTTGTTGATCCAGGCACATGAGTAGTCCAAAGTGATCAGGTGGCAGTCATAGATTGCAGCACAATGGAATCACTGCTGTTTCTCCTGGTGGAAGCACTCCCCTTTCTGAAACTAAAACCTGTGGACAAGCAGAGCTCAAGGCCACAGGGACAGGAAGCAAAAATTCTCCTAGTGGATTGCTAGTGGTAATAATGAAGGTGCCAATCCCATTTCCACCCCTTGATTCCTGGAGCCATGGATCCTAGGGAGAAACCATTCCTCTGCTGAAGTGACCCTCTGGTGTGCATTCACATGGGAAACAAATATCTTCATGTTTTTAGTCCACTCAGAAAGGTCTATCGATATACCTCATCTCCAGACTTCTTTGTCACCAATTTTCCAATCATGCTGTTTCCAAATCCCTGATGATCCAGCCAAATCATTAGCAACAGCCCCTGAGCCAGTATACAAATGCAACTCTGGCCAGTTCTCCTTCCAAATAAAATGAACAACCAGGTGCATTGCTCCAAGTTCTGCCCACTAGGAGGATTCCTCCTTACCATTGCCCTTCAGGGACATCCCAGAAAGGGGTTGTAGTGCTGCAGCTGTCCATTTTTGGGTGGTACCTATATTTAGTGCAGAACCATCTATAAACCAGGCCAGAGTTTTCACTTCCACAGTCAATTCACTGTAGGGAACTCCCCAAAAGGCCATAGCTCTGGTCTGGGAAAGATAAGGTAATGTGGCAGAAGTTCAGACCATGGGCATTTGGGCTACTTCCTCATGTAACTTACTTATGCCTTCAGTACCTGCATTGGCCCTATCTCATATACAACATTTCCATTTTATGATGGAGTGCTGCTGTGTATTCCCAACTTTATGGCTTGGTGGGTCATACAATACCCAGCTCCTGATAGGCAACTCAAGTCTCATGGTAACTTGATGACCTATGGTTAAGTGTTCAGTCTCTACTCAGGCCCAGTAGCAGGCCAAAAGCTGTTTCTCAAAAGGAGAGTAGTTATCTGCAGCAGATGGTAAGTCCTGGCTCGAAAAATCCTATGGGTCTGCATTGTGATTCTCATATAGGGGCAGCCAAAGGCTCCAGACAGCATTGATATTGGCCTCTGAGGCACCCAGCACCATTAGTTCTGCTGGATCATCTGGTCCAAGTGGCAGAGCAGCTGGTACAGAAGCATGGGCCTATTGTAGAGCCTCCTCTTTTTTAGGTCACAACTCAAAATTAGCTGCTTTTCTGGTCACTCAATAAATGGGTTAGAGTAGCATAACTAAATGAGGAATATATTGTCTCCCAATTCCAAAGTGACCAACTAGGTGTTCTGCCTCTTTTTTGGTTGTAGGAGAGGCCAGATGTAGCAGCTTACTCTTCACCTTAGAAGGGATATCTCAACATGCCACACACCACTGAACACCAAGAAATTTCACTGACGTGGAAGACCCCTGTATTTTTGTTGGATTTATCTCCCATCCTCTGACATGCAAATGCCTTAACAATAAGTCTAGAGTAGTTGAGACTTCTTGCTCACTAGGTCTAGTCAACATGATATCATATATGTAATGAAGCAGTGTGATATCCTGTGGGAGGGAGAAATGATCAAGGTCCTTGTGGACAATATTATGACATAGGGCTGGAGAGTTGATATATCCTCAACATAGGACAGTAAAAGTATATTGCTGATCCTGCCAGCTAATGCACTCCTTATGAACAGCTATTGAGAAAAAAGCATTTGCCAGATCAATAGCTGCATAGCAGGTATCAGGGATGCACTGATTTGCTCAAGCAATGGTACCACATTCAGAACAGCAGTTGCAATTGGAGTTACCACCTGGTTGAGTTTACAATAATCCACTGCCATCCTTCAAGACCCATCTGTTTTTTGTGCAGGCCAAATAGGAAAGTTGAATGGTGATGTGGTGGGAATCACAACCCCTGCATCCTTCAAGTCCTTAAGACTGGAAGTAATCTCTGCAATCCATCCAGGAATCTGGCATTGCTTCTGATTTACTATTTTGCTAGGTAGGAGCAGTTCTAGTGGCTTCCAGTTGACCTTTCCTACTGTACTAGCCTTCACTTCATGAGTTAGAGAGCCAATGTAGGGAATATGACAGTTGTTTAGTATGTCTATTCCAATTACACATTCTAGAGCTGGGGAAATAACCACAGAATGAGTCTGGGGGCTCACTGAACCCACTGTGAGATGGACGTGAGCTAAAACTCCATCAATCACCTGACCTTTGCAAGCCCTGACTCTGACTCGTGGACCAAAATGACGTTTTGAGTCCCCTGGAATTAATGTTACTTCTGAGCCAGCATCTAATCTCTGAAATATCTGATCATTTCCTTTTCCCCAATGCATGGTTACCCTAGTAAAAAGCTGTTGGTCTCCTTGGGGAAGGCTTGGAGGAGGATTAACAGTATAAATTTGTGGCAGTGTAACAGAGTCCTCCCCCAACAGGACCTGGCCTCCTGCTCATTCAAGGGGCTCTGGGTCTGTAAACTGTCTCAAGTCTGGAAATTGATTAAGAGACCCATGACCTTCTGTTTTGTAATTCAAGTTAGGCTTATGTTCACTTGACCTAGAACTCTTTTGTTTATACAGCTAAAACAATAATTTAGTAGAACTGCCCATCTATTATACTTCCACGTCCATGACCTACTAGCCAATGCAACAAGTCTCTGTGAGTCAGATTATTTTGACTCTTGCCTTGAATCTGCTGTCCATTATGATACCCATAAAAATGTCCAAACCAAGGTACCCAGGAAAAGATATCGCAAGACAAGAAAGGCCAAAATCTGTCACATGGGAAGACATGTGGCTGGTGTCTGATGGTCATTGTTCCTGGTACCATTGCTTACAGCTTCTGATGTTGGTGGTTTCCTCCTTAAGCATCTCTGGGTCTTCACTCAGCTCCTCTAGAACACAATTCTGGGTTTCAGCTTGCTTAGTATCAGATGGGAAGATAAATGGTGATATCTGCTGGACTCTGTATCTCCAAACACCTATGTCTAGATATTTGTTCTCTCTGTTGGTGTTCCAAGCATCTCCAAATGTCTGCATCTCTTTTGGCTTTGAAGCAGCTATTTGCCAAGCATCTGCATCTGAGGTTTCTCTAAAATATTTCCCCTTTTAAAGGACTGTAGTAAACGGATCAAGACCCATGTTGAATTGAGTCACATCTCCATCTAGGCAAAAGGCCACTCCCAGAATCATTTGTTGCATCTCCATGGAATAATTTAACCAAAAGGCCACATCTACATACAGCTGATCAATCTACATGGAAACAATTGAATCAATTTTCACCTTATAATATTGAATCAGGATTAAAGAACACGGCTTTTCTTGGGTATATAACAGTTTCAAAGATGCAAAGTAGAAAAATGGAAAACTAGATCAATGATAGGCTGATTGATAAACAAGAATGGAGAAGAAAAAGAGTGATAGAGAAAAATGAAGAAGGAAGGGAGGAAGGAAGGAAGGACGGAAGGAAGGAAGGAAGGAAGGAAGGAAGGAAGGAAGGAAGGAAGGAAGGAAGGAAGGAAGGAAGGAAGGAAGGAAGGAAGGAAGGAAGGAAAGAAAGAAAGAAAGAAAGAAAGAAAGAAAGAAAGAAAGAAAGAAAGAAAGAAAGAAAGAAAGAAAGAAAGAAAGAAAGAAAGAACCCCAAAACAATATTAAGTGCTATCCATTTATGAGGGTTCAGATTACAAATTATTGTTTCTGTATAGTTAGACATCATGAGTTTCCTGTATTGGGTATATGTTTTCTATTATCAGAAAATTAGTTATTAATTTTGAAATGAAAACTGTTTATTTTTACCCTCTGAAACCATACCTGAAGATCAGAGTCTAATGTTAATAATATTTACCTACAAAAAAGGCTACAATTCGTCAAGAACTGAAAACAAATACTTTTTTTTCATTCAGATAATCAGAAAAAAATCATATTAGTTTCTCACTTCAGGATTTTAGTGGTTTCCCATGAACTTGTTTAAATGTCATATTGCTCAGAAAATGAAGATTTGAAGGTACTTATTCTTTTGTTTCTTTTAAAAATTTTTATTTCAAAATTGTTTAACTACTATGAAAATTTCTGAGGTACTATATCTGAGAAAGTGTTATGAATAATGTTGTTGACTGTTGAATGTTAATGTCAATCCTAAAGGATGCCCCATACCATGGAAAAGTTAATACCAGCCAGGGTGGTAATATTCAGCAACGTTCAGTCCACAGTGGAAGAGACAGACACTATTTTTTTCACTATCTCTTTCAGTAGTTGGAAACTGTATGTACCACAGAAAACCTGTTCTTAAATCTAATCCACTCCTACAGGTGGGTCCCATGGTAAATAGGACTTTTATGAGGAAGGACCTTAATCCCATTACTCAAACCAAGGAACACAGATACTGAAATCAGTGAAACCCAGAAGAGAAGGTGGAAACCAGGAGAAGATACCACATGTCTTGCCAGGTGGCAGAGAAATCATGGATTGCCAGAAGCCAGGCTTTGAGCAGAAAATATTTCCTTGATTATGCCTTGATTTGGATATTTTTCCAGGTCCAAAACCATAAGTGAATAAATTCCCATTGTTTAAGTCAAACCTGTTTCATGGTATTTGCTTTGAGCAGCCAAAGAAACTAAAACACCTCTAATTCCGTGTCAATAATAGTGTTGATGTTGCTTCCACCAGCCTGAATCCATTATTATCATTCATTTTGTAATGCAAACAAAGCTGCAACAACAATTCTCTTGGTTGGAACAGAGGGTGAATCATAAAGAAAATTGTGAAATCTGCATCTATGTTTTCAGAGATGCTTTATGACTTCTTTCAAAATCACTTTTCTACTTCTTTTTAAAACTATTTTTTATTGAGAAATAGCCACACACATACAGTCCTATCATATCATATAATCAATGTCTCAAAATATCTTTTTTATTGTATAATATAACTAATATACAAAGCAAAGAAAGAAAAAAAGTGATTGTTTTCAAAGCTCCCTTCAATAAATAATCACAGGACAGATCCCATAGTTTGTCCTGGGCTACCATATAATCCTCTCAGATTTTTCCTTCTAGCTGCTCCAGAATATAGGAAGCTAGATGGAATAAATATCCTTTTGATTATTACAATTGACTTTTATTTTCTGTTTTTTTTGTGAAAAAATAACGTATATACAAAAGAGCAATAAATTTCAAAGCACAGCACCACAATCAGTTGTAGAACACATTTCAGAGTTTGGCATGGGTTATGATTCCACAATTTTAGTTTTTTTACTTCTAGTTGCTCTAAGATATTGGAGACTAAAAGAGATCAATTTAATGATTCAGCAATCATATTCAATTGTTAAATCTTGTCTTCTCTGTATAATTCCACCATCACCTTTGAACTCCTATTCCTTTCTTGAGGGATGTTTGGGCTATGGCCTTCCAAATTTTTCATGTTGGAAGGGCCTGTCAATAATATGGGATAGGGAGTTGTAACCATCTGATGTTCTATAGAGGCTGGGTCCTCTAGGTTTCAAGACTCATCTGGTCTAGGACTGATTTGGAGGGTATACGTTTCTGGAAAATTACTCTATTGCATGAAACCCTTATGGAATCTTATTTAATGCCCTAGGTATTCTTTAGGATTGGCTGGCATGGTTTTGGTTGGGGTTTGGCAAGTTATGACAGGTGGCAATGACTAACTGAAGCTTGCGTAAGAATAACTTCCAGAGTAGCCCCTCGACTCTACTTGAACTCTCTGCCGCTGATACTTTATTAGATACACTTCTTTTCTCACTTTTGGTCATAATGAAATTGTTGATCCCATGGTGCCAGGGCTGGACTCATCCCAGGGCGTCATCTACCACATTGTCAAGGAGACTTTCACCCCTGGTGTCAACTCCCATTTAGTGAGGAGGACAATAATTTCACTTGCAGAGTTGGGCTTAAAGAGAGTGAGGCCACATTTGAACAACAGTAGAGGTCCTCCAGAAGTAACTCTTAGGCATACTTATAGGTAGTCTAAGCTTTTCCACTACCTACATTAGCTTCACATGAGTCAGCCTCAGACTCAAGGGCATGGCCTATTGATTTGGGTATAACTAAAGTTTGATACAGTATTAGGGGATTCCCTGATGGTAAGGTTTAAGAGTTCTATATTTTTTCTCCTATCCCTAAAGGGACTTTGCCAATGCTTTTTGATTTTTTGCTTAATATACTCCAGGATTCAGGCATTACTTTTAAACTATACAGGATTAGTGGACCTCTTTCTTATTCCAGGCTCCATGTGTTTCAATTGTTCAAATGAGCTATACAGAAAGGTTGAGTTAGATTATGTACTTAGAAAATTTAGGTTCCAGACCAAATAAACCTTTCTCCCTTTGGTCTCAAAGAGTATGTGTGGTTCTAAAATACAGACAATGTCTTCCTTACCCCTACGTTCTGAATTACTTTAACCATGACCTGATCAGCTTCATTCTTATCTCTAAATACCAGGATATATATGTACATACATCAGCCTATCAGAGTCCTGAAATAATAATTACCTCTCCAGACTAAATCTGTCTTCTATAAAAGCTTATAATATAGGCCCCTGTTTTCTTGTGAGCATTTTCTAAAAGACATTATATCATTGTTCTTTTGTCTTCGGCTTTTTTTGCCTAACCAAATGTTCCACATGTTTATTCACATCATTGCATGCCTTATGATGTTTTTCCTTCTTGTAGCAGCCCAACATTCAATCATATGTATACATCATCATTTGCCAATCTACTTCTTTGCCAGTGCATCCTTCATCCACCTGCATTCATCAGGCATCATGTAGAGTGTCCAAAGACCACAATCCATAAACACTCTCAATTTTAGACAATTTTATTGTTCCCAAGAGAAAGACAACCTATAAACACACCCTCACCAAATAGGAAATCTGAACCTCCTCTGAACTCTTGTTCATCCCCCGCCCCATTTGCCTATGCTGTTGTTGTAGTAGTGCTGATGTTTTCCCTTTAACATAACCTGTAGCATGCAATAGCAGTGTTCTCCTTGTACCCTCTTTGTGCATGACTCACAGCTTTGAAGTAGTTCTTGTAATATTTCTGGTGTTAATCAGTGGGCACATAGGTCTGTACAACCCCTTTCAATCTTGTCCACCTCCAGTGTGGTAATATTACTTATAGACCCACTAGAGAATTGCCTTCACTTCTAGCTATTTCCTTACATTGAAGTTCAACCTCAATAGCTAACCATTCACCCATCTCTAGTTTCTATGTATATCTTAGTCCCCTATTTTCTGTATTATAAGCCTCTGATTTTACCATTACCAAAGTAGAATCATACAATATCTATCCTTTTGTGTCTGACTTATTTCATTCAGTAGTATGTTCTCAAAGCCCATCAATCTTGTCATGTGCTTCAGGACATCATTGCATCTTACTACTGCATAATATTCCACCATATATATATATATATATCACGTTTTGTTAATCCACTCATCTGTTGATGGGCATTTGATTTGTTTCCATCTTTTGGTGATTGTGAATAATGTGCTGTGACTATCAGTGTGCAAAACTGATCAGTGTGCAAATGCCTGTTTGTGTCATTGCTTTCAGCTCTTCTGGTTATATACCACAAAGTGCTATTTCTGGGTCATAGGGAAACTTGATATTTAGTTTCCTATGGAACCACCAAACTGCCTTCCATAGTGGCTGCATCATTATACTTTCCCACCAGCAGTGCATAAGTGTCCCAATTTCTCCACATCCTTGCCAACATTTATAATTTCCTTTTTGTTTAATAGCAGCCACAATGAGGTGTATCTCATTAATAGTAACCTACAAAATGAGATGGTATCTCATCGTAGTCTTGATCTACATTTCACTTATAGCCAATGAAAATGAATATCTCTTCATGTGCTTTTGAGACTTCTGTATTTGTTCTTCAGAAAAATGTCTGTTCATATCTTTAGCCCATTTTATAATTGGTTTATTTGTTCTTTTGTTGTTGAGTTGCATGATTTCCTTATGTACATAGGGTATCAAATGTTTGTCCAATATGTGATTTCCAAATATTTCCTACCATTGAGCTGGATGCCTCTTCACTTTTGTGACAAAAGCTTTTGAGCTGCAGAAGCATTTGATTTTGAGGAGTTCTCATTTATCTATTTTTTTTTTTTTCTTTTGTTACTTGTGCTTTGGGTGTAAAGTTTAGGAAACTACCTCCTATTACTATGTCTTAATGATGTTTTCCTACATTTTTTTAGACACTTTTTGGTACTAGTTCTTATATTTAGATGTTTGATCCACTTTGAGCTAATTTTTGTATATGGTATAAGGTAGACATCCTCTTTCATTCTTTCAGCTATTGATACTCATTTCTCCATTTATTGAACAGACTATTTTGTCCCAGTTCAGTGGATTTGGGGACCTTTTCAAAAATCAGTTGGCCATAGATTTGGTGGTCACTGCACTCTCGATTTGATTCCATTGGTCAATACTTCTACCTTTGTGCCAGTACCATGCTTTTTTGACCACTGTGGCTTTATAATAGGTATTAAAGTCAGGGAGTGTTAATCCTCCCACCTCAGTCTTCTTTTTTAGGATGCTTTTATCTATTTGGGGTCTCTTTCCCTTCCAGATGAATTTCCTAACTGGCTTTTCCATGTCTTTGAAGTATGTTGTTGGAATTTTGATTGGTAATGCATTGAATCTGAAGATCAATTTGGGTAAAATTCACACCTTAACTATATTCAGCCTTTATATCTATGAGCAGGGAATGTCTTCCCACCTATTTATATCTTCTTTGATTCATTTTAGCAATGTTAAATATTTTTCTGTGTACAAGTCCTTTATATCTGTAGTTAAGTTCATTCCTAAGTACTTGATTGTTTTAGTTGCTATTTTGAATGGAATTTTTTCCTTAATTGACTTCTCAGTTAGGTCATGGCTTGTGCATACACATATTACTGATTTTTGCACATTAATTTTATATCTTGCCAACTTGCTGTATTTGTTTATTAGCTGGAATAACTTTGCTGTAGATTTCTCAGGATTTTCTAAGTGTACTATCACATCATCTGCAAATAATGAAAGCTTAATTCTTTCTTCCAAAATTGGGTGCTTTTATTTCTCTGTCCTGTCTTATTGCTCTAGCTAGAACTTTTAGCACGATGTTAAATAATAGTGTTGTTGTTGGGCATTCTTGTCATTTTATTGATCTTAGGGGAAAAGCTTTCAGTCTCTCTTCATTGAATATAATGAAGGCTATCATTTTTTTTTCATATATCCCCTTTATGATATTGAGGAAGTTATCTTTGATTCCTGTCTTTTTCTTTTACTTTTGTTTTTTTTTTGAGGGGGTGAAGGGTGCATGGTTTGAGAATCAAATTCAGGTCTCCCACATGCAAGGCAAGCATTCTACCACTGAACAACTCATGCACCCTTGATTCCTATCTTTTGAAGTTTTTTTTTTTTTCAGAAAAAGATTGAATTTTGTCAAATGCATTTTCAGCATCAACCCAGATGATCATGTGATTTTTTCCCTTTTGATTTGTTAATGTGCTATATTACATTAAATGATTTTCTTGTGTTGAACCATCCTTGCATTCCTGGTATAAACCCCACTTGATCATGGTATATAATTATTTTGATGTGCTGTTGGATTCGATTTCCTAATATTTGGTTGAGAATTTTTGCATCAACGTTCATTAGGGGAGATTGTCCTATAGTTTTCCCTTTCTTTACCCAGTTTTGTATTAAAATGATATTAGCTTCATAAAATGAGTTAAGTAGAGTTACTTTTTCCTCAATTTTTTGGAAAAGTTTGAGCAAAATTGGTGTTAGTTCTTTTTGTAATGATTGATAAAATTCCCCTGTGAAGCCATCTGGCCACGGGCTTTTCTTTGTAGGAACATTTTTAATGACTAGTGACTCTCTTCACTTGTGATTGGTTTGTTAAGATCTTTAATTCTTCCTGTGTCAATGTAGCTTGTTCGTGTGTTTCCAGGGATTTTTCCATTTGATCCAAGTTCTCTAGTTTATTGGCATAGAGTTATTCATAGTATTCTCTTATGATTTCTATTATTTGTTCAGGGCCCGTGGTAATGCACCCCTCCAATTTCTGATTTTTTTTTTGCATTTTCTCTTTTTTTCTTTGTCAGTCTTGTTAGCAGACCATCAATTTTAATGATTTTCTCAAAGAATTGATTTTTGGCTTTATTGATTCTTTCTGTTGTTCTTTTTTCTCCCAGCATTTAACTCTGTTTTAATCTTTGTTATTCATTTTCTTCTATTTGCTTTGGAGTTAGTTTGCTGTTCTTTCTCAAGTTCTCCAAGTGAGCAGTTAAGTCCTTGATTTTTGCTCTTTCTTGTTTTTTAATATAGGCATTTAGGGCAATAAATTTTTTGTCTCGGCATAACCTTTGCTGCATCCCATAAATTCTGATAAATTGTATTCTTATTTTCATTCATCTCCAGATGGCTCCTGATTTCACTAGCAGTTTTTTCTTTCACCCACTGGTTGTTTAAGAGTGTTATTTCATGTCCATATATTTGTGAATGTTCTCGTTCTTTGTTGATTATTGAAAGCCAGCTCCATTCCATTGTGATCAGAGAAAGTGCTTTGAATAATTTCAATGTTTTAAAATTTATAAAGACCTGTTTTCTGCCAAAGCTTATAAAGACCTGTTTTCTGCCAAAGCATATGATCTGTCTTGGAGAATGTTCCAGTGAGCACATTAGAAGAATGTTTATCCTGGTATTTTGGAGTACAATGACACATATATATATATATGTCTGTAGGTCTAATTTATTTATCAAGTTATTAAACTTTTCTACTTCCTTGTTGGTCTTCTGTTTTGTTGTTCTGTCTGTAGAAGAGAGTGGTATATTGAAGTCTCCTACTATTATTGTTGTAAAATCTATCACTCCCTTCAGTTTTGCCAATGTCTGTCTCATGTACTTTGGAGCTCCTTGATTGGGAGCATAAATTTATGCTTTATGCTCATTTTTTCTTCCCAATTAGTTGTTCCTTTCATTAATATATAGTGCCCTTCTTTGTCTCTTATGATGTATTTATATTTAAATTCTTTGTCCAATATTCGTATAGCTACTCCTGCTTTTTTTATTGTTTGCTTACAATTTGCCTGAAGCATCTTTTTCCATCCTTTCACTTTCAATCTGTTTTTATCCTTGTGTCTAAAATGAGTCTCTTGTAAGCAGCATATAGCTGGATTATATTTCTTAATCCATACTGCTGATCTGTATATTTTCATTGGTAAGTTTAGCCCATTAACATTCAAAGTTATTAAGAAAAGGCATTTTATGAATTCACCATCTGTTCTAGTTTGCTAACTGCTGGAATGCAACACACCAGAGATGGATTGGCTTTTAATAAAAGGGGATTTATTTTGTTAGTTCTTCAGAGGAAAGGCAGCTAAGTTTCCACTGAGATTCTTTCTGACGTGGAAGGCACAGGATGGTCTCTGCTGGTCTTCTCTCCAGGCCCCTGGGTTCCAACAACTTTCCCCGGGGTGACTTCTTTCTGCATCTCCAAAGGCCTGGGCTGAGCTGCAAGTGCTGAGATGAAGAATGCCAAGCTGCATTGCACTCTCTCATTTAAGCACCAGCCAATTAAGTCAAATGTCATTCAGTGAAGCAGACACACCTCTTAGCTGACTGTGGATGTAATTAGCAACAGATGAGGTTCACATACCATTGGCTTATGTCCGCAGCAACAAGACTAGTTATGCTCACCTGGTCAAGTTGACAACTGACTCTAACTAACACACCATCTTATTTTTTTTAATTTTATTTGTGAGATCTATATATTCTTTTCACTCTTTCTATTTTTATCCTGTAAGTTACCTTTACTGGTACCCAATTCTGTGTCCTTCTCCAGACTTCTCTATCCTGTCTTTTTTTTTCAACTGGCAGAATTCCCTTCAGCATTTCTTGTAGGGTCAGTCTCTTGTTGACAAATTCTTTCAGGATTTTTGTCTGTGAAAATTTTAATCTCTCCCTCAGTTTTGAAGGACAATTTGGCTGGGTACAGAATGCTTGGCTGGAAGTCTTTCTCTCTCAGGAACTTAAATAAATCATACCACTGCCTTCTCATCTCCATGGTTCCAGTTGAATAGTCTGAACTCATTCTTATGTGGTTTCCCTTGTAGGTAATAGATGTTTTTCTCTTGCTGCTTTCATAATTTTATGCCTCTTTTCAACATTTGACAAGCTGATTAGTATATGTCTTGGGGAAAGCCTGTTTGCATTTCTTCTATTTGGAGTTAGTTGAGCTTCTTTGATTTGAATATTTATGTCTTTTATAAGATTTAGGAAGTTTTCTTCAACTATATCCTCAACTACTCTTCCTAGCCCTATGTTCCTCTCTTCTTCTGGGACTCCAATGATTCTTATATTTGTGCTCTTTGTTTTGGCCATCATTTTCCTGAGATCCAATTCACATTTTTCCATCTTTTTTTGCCATTTGCTGTTTTGAGTGTTCAAAATCAGTTATCCTATCTTCTAGTTCAATTATTCTTTCTTCTACATCTTCAAATCTGCTTTGGTGAATCTCTAGAATGATTTTTATTTGTTCTACAGAATTTTTAATCCCTGTGATATCTGCTATTTTTCTATTTATTCTTTCAAATTCCTTTCTATGCTCTCCTGGTGTCTTCTTGACCTCCTTTATGTCATTAGCCATATCAGTTATTTTATTTAGTAAAGTTATATGAACATCTTCGATTAGTTGTTCCAATGTCTGTGTCTCCTCTGTTGTTTTAATTTGGTTGTTAGGCTGGGCTGTATCTGTCTGCATTATGATATGCTTAGTGATCTTCTTTTGTTTTTGAAGCATGCAAATATCTTGATTGATTTACTTTGGAGGGTGATTACATTCAATAATCTAAAGCCTTGTGTTTGTGGTTTGATCTATAGCAGGGTGCAGGGCACAGGGTCACACATAAAGGTGCAGTGAAGTGTTGCAATGTAGGTATATGTGCAGGTTGGGATGCTACACTGGGGCTTGTGAATGTGGGTGCCCGGTGACCAGGATGGTTGTGGCTGTGCAGATGCATGGGTCTGGGAGGTGTGGTCTTGTGTGTGCTGGTCTAGGGTGTGGAGACCTTTGTGGACATGTGTAGATCTATGGCAGTGGGTCAGCATTATGCCTGCATGGCCTGGGGGCAGATGTGACCTAGCTGCAGAGGTCACATATGCAGAGCTGTCCCAGAGCTGGGGGTGTGTGACTAGGGGCTGTACCCAAGTGCAGATCTTGGAGTACCATAAACTAATATACCTGTGAGGAGAGCTCAGAGGGGTCATGGTGGGGCTGTGTGACTGTACAACTGTATGGGCTGTGGGTGGTTGTAGCCTAGATATGGAGAGTGCCTCCAACCTTTATGTGCAAGCAACAGCCTGCAGAGAGCAGGAAGGGGGAGGTAGTGCTGAGGAAGTGCACAGGAGAGGTGGGTTGGGCTGCACTTGGAGTGGGAGTGTGGTTCAGGTACACGTGCGAGATGTTGGCAGGGTGGGGGCGTTTGAAGTGGGAGGAATGGGGGCAAGTGACAGGGTTCAGGTGCCTGGGGTGTGCGGTGAGTCTGGTCTCAGGGCTGTGCTGGTGACCTAATCAAATCTTACTTCCTGGACCCCATCTCCCCATCTGCGCACTCCTGAGGGCTCAGAGCTTCTGCCTTAGGCTCCAGTGCTCTGCTTCTCAGTTCCTCAGCTTTTGAAACCAGGGCCACCTTATGTGGTGCAGAAGACTCTTCCAGATTACTTACCCTGCAATCACTGTTTCAGTCACCCTCCCATCCCTTCCTTGGAACAAGGCTGAACTCAATCTATCCTATCCTGCCTGTCAACTTCCCAGAAATCTCTTCTACTTCTTTAAGATAATATTTTCTTCTTCTGGACATCAGGTTGTCAACTACTGAGTTCACAATGACAGTCTCCTGCTTCTTCCACTTCCAAGTTGGTATCAATTCCATTAAGACAGTAGCTCTTATTCTGGATCTTGCACATGATCCTACATATACAGTAGGAAGAGGAGGATTATGTAGTATGACTTAGATCAGGGGATTTAGGTCCTCATTATTTAGGTCCTGGCTATATGAGATAAAATGTCTATAAAGGATGTGCTTCACAAGTCAGACAAGTTGCTGTTTACTAATACTACATCAATATCCTTCATACTTGGATGACAAGAATTTCAATTAAAAATGGAATATGCAGAAATCATATTAGCCTTCTTACAGGATATAATGTTGCTTTAGGAGATAGTAATTGTTCATTGTCCAGGTCATTAGAGAACTGACAGTTTAATAGCCAAAGGAAATAACCTAGCTCACCAGACTGTCAAGTGGGCAGAAAAGATACAGGAGCAAAGCAATAATATTTTAGCCTTGATACCCGGCATGGTCTTAGATTTCCTTAAGTCATGAAGTATCCCATGACTTGAGTAGGGCTAAAGAGTGGAGGTTCCCTGGAGGCTCACAAGGTTCAGAAGAAAGACTATTCTGAACTACCCAAGAGGGATAGATCTATGGCAAGCAAGGGATAATACTAGTGTTAGAACACTGAATGAGGGATATAATTTCTCAGCTATACCAAGGGACTCACCATGGAGGAGACACCATGTACCAATCAATGCCTGTGAAAATTTATAGTGAGGTCAAACATGCAAAAGACCATTCAAAAGTATGGTAGGGGTACTTACTCTGTGCCAAACACAACCCCCAGTCTCTCCTTCTCCTGTTAAAGGGAGTCAAAGCAAGCCACAGAACCAGGAAAAGACTGGCAAATTGACTTCATAGTCATAGGAAAGCTGAAGGAAATTACAAATATTTGCTTGTTAATTTAGATAACTTCTTTGGATGGATCAAAGCCTTCCCATGCAGAACAGTGAGAGCCCCAGAAGTAGCAACATTATTATAAAAAGAAATTATCCCCTGATTTTGCTGCCATTCTCTATCCAGAGTGAAAATAGAGGAGAATCTGTCAAACTTACTCAGGGGGTATCCAGAGCTTTAAGAATCTATTGGAAATTACATGTATCAGGGAGACCTCAATATACTGGAAAAGCAGAGAAAATGAACTGTACTCTGAAAAAGACTAGAAAATGTTGCCAGGAAACTAATCTAACATGGGACAAAGCATTACCAATTGCACTGGTTAGGGCAAGAGTAGCACCCAGAATCAAGCTCCAATTGAGGCCCTATGAAATGATGTATAAGAGACCCTTCCGTAAGACTAAATTTTACAGTAATCTAGAAAATTATCATGTTATAAAAGAGTTAGAAATGAAAAATGAGTAAATCTTTAGGGACCACTCTGTCTGCCATTCATCAGTCTGCCTCTAGCCACCTCTTATTTCCTACTTATGTATCCTTACATCTATTAGCCCTGGAGACTTGTTACATTTTAAAAGCTGGAAAAAGCAGCATCCTAGCTGTCAGTTAGAAGCTCAGTGGGATGGGCCATATGAAAACTTGCTTGTTACTCATTCTTCTGTTAAGTTATAGGGGATAAGGCCATGGATTCCTCCTCATCCCAAGGTGAAATTAGTGCCAATAGCCTCCACTGATCCTCATCCACCAATCTATGGAAACTCAACAGGGAACAGCTTGCACAGATGCAGAAATTTAGAGGAACCCAGGAGACCAAATACCAGATGGTTATATCAACCTGTTGAAGATTTTCCATCACCAGAATACTCCTGTGAGCCTGTCAGATACCTCAAACTACTAATCAAGAAGAAATTCCCAAGATAAGTAATTATTGAAAATGATACTTGGCCCCTAGTAATATCTTTTATGCTCCTGCTTTCTCCTTATCTTTATGTACTAATGACTCTATGCAAATTACCTGACAGGTAGAATCATTTTCTTTGTGCCCATTCGTCAAGTAGCCATCATCTTCTTCCTTAACTATAGTGGATTATGTAATCATACATTTTGGTGTGATTTGGGGTCTCCTCTATTCTTCACTAAAACCTGCTCCCTTAACCCAAGCAGGGGAGATAACTCCCTCCTAAAACTTTTCCAGGTCATAACCAAAGGACTAAACTTGTGAGTCTGCTGGATATGTCATCCAAATCCCCATAGCCACCACAAACCATATTCTCTCCCTTTGAATAACTTTTCCTATGTTCTGTTGTTGGTCCAATTAAGTCTTGGATTTGAGGCCACTGCAAATGCTGTCCAAAAATCCATAAAATCTCACCTTCCTAACATGACATGTCTGTATTCACTATTCATCCTTTCATCTTCATAGTTATCTTTCTCTTTTGGGCCTATGACCTTTAACTTGCCTGTTAAATTCATTTCTCAGAGACTCAGAGCCTACAGATTATTCTAAGTCAAATGGACCCCAGGATACAAGGTTAACAGCCTCTTCAAGAGCAACAACTAGGAACACAAAAATACCTTCGACATCAAGCAAATTTCATTTCTAACCCCCCCATGCTGGTTTGAAAGGATGCATGTCCCCTAGAAAAGCCATGTTTTAATAAAAAATCTCATTTCATAAAGGTAGACTAATCCCTATTCAATACTATAGGTTTGAAACTGTAATCAGATCATCTCCCTGGAGATGTGATTTAATCAAGAGTGGTTGTTAAGATGGATTAGATAACAACATGTCTCCACCCATTTGTGTGGGTCTTGATAAATTTCTGGAGTCCTATAAAAGAGGACACATTTTGGAGAATGAAGGAGATTCGGAGAGAGCAGAGAATGCTGCAGCACCACGAAGCAGAGAGTCCACTAGCCAGCGACCTTTGGAGATGAAGAAGGAAAACACCTCCTGGGGAGCTTCATGAAACTGGAAGTCAAGAGAGAAAGCTAGCAGATGATGCCGTGTTCACCGTGTGCCCTTCCAGTTAACTCATTTAGTACTGACAATAAAACTGTAAAGTATGCATGATTATTATGCCAATTCCTCTCAATTAAGAATAAAAATGAAGATGTATGAAGTATAACATCTGCACA
The DNA here is from genome assembly GCF_023851605.1 of Tamandua tetradactyla. Lineage (NCBI taxonomy): Eukaryota > Metazoa > Chordata > Mammalia > Pilosa > Myrmecophagidae > Tamandua > Tamandua tetradactyla. The sequence continues at coordinate 43,037,356 of NC_135336.1, forward strand.
GTTAGTGATATATATGTAAACAGATAAGATTTTCTTTCAAATAGAGTACACTTCACACTTTAAAGGTTGTGTGGTAATATATGCATACTGTAATACATAATATGTGGATGCCAATTCTCTTTGAATTTACTTTAGAAAATTAGCAATTGTAAGTTCTCTTTTTCTTTATCTTTTTAAAACACATGTGCATTGAAGATGTAAAATGTTGAATCAGCTTCTCACAAATTTCACCATGTAAGATCTCCTCACTGATAGAATTTATTTCTTTTTGATATAATCAAGGAATATATTGTTTCTATCTCCCAGTTCCCTGGGAAGAAAGTAGCATATCTCTAGGGGGCATATGGACCAAAACAGTAAATCTACCTCTAAATATATTGGGAATGTGTGTGCAATGGGTTTTATCTGCTTAACACATAGAAAGGGTAAGCTCTCTTTCTATCTTTGCAATCTCTTTGTGAATAACTGATGCATCACATTCTCTTTTACTGCTTATTCAATGGTAGAAATGTCTTCCTTTCTCTTCTACCTATGTGGAGAGGTTTTTGGAATGGGAGAGTATTTTGTTTTTATTAATATTTTCTCAAAAATGCATTTTTGTATTAATTTATAACTTAATTTATGATAATAACGTGATGGACATCTTTCTAATCCAATTGCTGAAATACCCTATGAAAAATAGCATATATATCAAGAATGCAAGAGAGTTCAACATCAAGTAATATATTAATATAAAGGATTACATCAACAAAAAAGAGTGAAAATTTTAACTTTTATAGTAAATACAAAAAAAATCACCTGATAAAATTCAGAGCTTATTAAATGGATATAGATGTAACATTCTTTTTTATAACTCCATAACAATGCATATTATGAATGTATGACATTTTCTTTTTCTCTTACTTATAATAAAATTTTAAATAAGTTTAGAATAAAATTGTATAAATATAGTTAAAATATTTAATAATAGCCTATTCACAAAGAGCACCCTAGTATCAAAAAGCCATTTGCTATCGCTATTATATTTCAACATTGTTCTGCTCTTTCTAGGTTGAAAATTAGACAAAAAGTGGAATTGACAAACATATCATAAAAGAAGAGCTAAAATTACCTCTATTTGGAATAATATGGTAGTAAACATAATAAAAACTTATATTTTTGATAAATTAATTGTTAAGGTAATTAAATATAAGATTTTTTTTCCATGCTGACTATAACCAATAAGAGATGAAATGAAAATTTTTCACCATAGTCAAGAAAACTGTATGGTACTTAGAAGTCATTTAACAAGATAAGAATAGGATTTTTATGAGGAAAAGTATAAAATATTATTATAGGGTATAAAACACGATCTAAATGGAAAGGCTTAACATAGTTTCTGTAATAAAATTGTTGGATAAATTATGGCACATTTTATGTCATGCAACTCTTAAAGACAATGAATTACATATTGATCAACTGATATGGAGATAATTTTCCATGTATCTTATGCAGAAAAAGCATGATTGTGAAATGATATCATTTCCATAAAAAACAAATAAATAGGATTCTATGCATTACCACCAATTTTTAAAAGTAAATGGGTGACTGGGTGAGCTACAGTGGCTCAGCAAGCAGAGTTCTCACCAGTTTGATTCCCAGTGCCTGTCCATGCAAACAAATAAACAAAAAATGTGAATAGTGACCTTTATCATGAATAAGCAAATCAAATACAAAGAAATGAGAGCAATCCTTAAGATAAAATAAATTTGTGTATATTTGCTTGAGAATGGTGACTGTTAAACTTGGGAACTTGCTTATCCCAGAAAAAAGAAGACAGATAAGAAGAAAGGACATCATACTTTTTTCTTCTTATATCACTTCTATTGTATAATTTACTACTTTAATATAATTATCAAGTTCATTGTTCATGAGGAATGTGTTGGTGAAATGTGTTTTCAACTTTAGCCTAAATTTTAATTTTGATTTATTTTACCTTTCTCTATATTTTGCACTCACTGTACCCTGTCAACCTCATCCATGTTTGATCTCAGTATTTTGATCTGATTGCTGCCTATGAGGAATAATAGCATCATTGAAAAGAATTCTCAATTTCTGTGGCTCAATTTGTCAAAGTTCAAGGTTTACTTGCAGTTTTTCATTTCTATCGCACAGAGACTCTATTGCTATTACTATAGTTATTTCTGTTACAATTTGTTATTCTGTGAACGTGTGAACCCACCCACATACAAACCATGGAATCATTACTGGAATCTTTTAGGAATAAGTTCTGCAGAATAATTTTGTGATTGTAATTCTCCTTCCCAAATACAAATCTCCAAAATGAACAGAAACCCAGGAATGCAATAAATAAATCATGACATCTCCCAGGCAGACCTGGTATTTTTCTGCTTTATGTCTTCTGAGATTCACATTCCTGGAAAGGAACAGAATTGTAGCATTTGACATTATTCTGTATCTATCATTTCAGCTGAATGTTGGGATTTCAATATTTTTGTTGCATTAATGAGTTCCCAGGATTTCTAACTTCACCTACCTAACCATCCGCTTTAGGAACTGGGGAATTTTTATTTTATTCCTAAACCAATATTTATTGTAATAGGATGCAATTTTCTCTAGTATCATATCGGCTTTTTTAAAATTGGAAAATGAAGACACTGGGAATAATGTACTCACATCTATGTCTTTGTTTCTTAATTATATCCATCTTTAAAATAGCTTTTATTTTTCCCTAGGTTTCCTTGTTATCTGATCTTTATTTTTTGTTTCAATAGGAATTTTTATCACCAATTATTTTTTATCTTTTAAAATTTCCCCTGCACTCAACCTATGTTTGTATGTATAACCTTCATTCTAATTTTTAGTTGAGGCTCTTGCCTTTTTGCTCTTTTTGCCTAATTTGCTGCATTGTCAGGATATCTCAGATAAGGACGTGGCCCTCATCCTGGGTACCAGTTAAAGAAAATTTGTAGCTGACTTACATGTGAACTGCGAAGGGCATATAGTATGAAAAATAAATCTTACATTATTTTATTTTACGACACTGAAAATTTTGAGCTTTTTGCTACTGCAACAAACCTTAGCTTAAGTTGACTGACAGGGTACTTATGCAAAATTCTTTTGATTTTGTTACAAACCTCAATTTGAAAATCAGCAGAATTTTACAGCATCTTTTTCTTTCCAGTCGAATATAAGTATAGTAAAAATCATTTATCAAAGCTAGATTGATTATAATAAACTTACCATTTCTAAGGAATTGAACTGATGATTTATAAAGACATGTGTTACTGTTGCTAAAGTGGGAGTTTAATATTTTAAAGTACCTCATCAAAGAAGCTAGTGGATTTCTCTCCTCCATTGGCTCTTTACAATCTTTTTAAATAGTTTCCAATAAATTCCTTATGGTTTTCTGACACCTTTTGTCACAACCATTTGTTAGATATAGGAGTACTGAGAAAATAAATACACTCTGAAATTTTTGTGTTTTGCCTGCCCAGATGTTTTTGCCCAAGAAACATTTGATTATTCATAAATTCTGTTTTTAACACTATGATTAATAATTAATCCTTTTTGTGTCTATGCAAGCATTCCAAACACTAGCTGAGAACTTCAAAAGCATTATCTTGCTTTATCCTCTATTAGGTTGTTTGCTAGTTTTTTAAATTGTTTTTCAGCTCTAAATCATCCTTTCCTGAATTGTGATATTGCAGCTAGAACTTTGCAAACTGAGAAAGCATATTTCTTAGCCAGCAGCTTCCTGTTAGGTTTTGGAAATAGGAGCTACTACAGGAATGTTGGAAGGCAGTAAGAAGGGACAAGGTAATGTCTTCTACTCATGGACTTCCTCCTTCTTTTTGCATTATTCTTGAAATGGTATTTGGTTTCAGATTTTAGCTTTTTTCAACAGCAAGAGAACTAACTTCATTGTGCCAATGAAATGGTTTTACCAGCATCTGGTGAGTGTCCCCTACTGAGAAACTGCTTTACTGGACACATTCTGTGAGTTCCCACATTCTCATAATTCCAAGCTCTTCCTTTTTAACCCCTCTACAGTGTATTGATAAGTGATATATGTACAATAAAAAAGTTTAGAACTCTCTGACTTTTAATGAAATGAACACTTATCAATCAGCATTAAAATCAGAAGACAATATTTTTGACATGCTGGAAGGTCCCTGCTCTCCCTTTCATGTTATTTATTTAACCAAGGATCACTAATATCCTGACTTCTTATAGTCTATATTGGTATTGCCTATTTTTGTACTTTATATAATTGAAGTGATAAATATATTCTTTGTATCAGTCAGTGTTTGTTTTAGTTTCCTAGTAGGAACACAAATAAAAAACAGATTGAACCAAAAATAAACTCAGCACTTGAAAGCAGATTCAACAAGTGAATACTTAGGATCGTCAACATAAAACAAAAGCAATATACAATAATCAAGTCAAGGGCACATAATATATTTGAAGCTGGAGGATTCCAGGGTCTCTAAAGTTCATTGACCCAAAGGCTAACAAAAGGCAGGTGGTAACCTTTAATAAAAAGCCTTGGAAGCCAGGTGTGATGTATCATTAGCGGAAGGTCCAAAGCTGAAGTGGGAGGTGCCAATTGCTGTGAAGTGGTGTGGCTAACAGAGAGCCTTAGAGTATAGTCCAAGCATTGGAGCCAGGAGTCAGAGTAGCGAGGTTTCAGTCTACCTGTTTCTACCTGACACTCACTGGGGTGGCATCTGCCCTGGGTTATTATGTCTCAAAGGTCTGGTCACCAATGTCTTTTTCAAGGGAGTGTCCTTCTGACAGGCATCAAATAAGTCCTTGCATGAATGTCTAATTATCTCTTGTTACAAAAATATATTTTCCTCAATTTGTTTACATTCTAATTGTGGCCAACACGTTTACAATGTTTAAGGGATTCAGATCATCAGTATAATTTCAGTGCACAAAAGCGTTATTCCCATAAGAAATACTGCCCCTTCCTTTATGAAAACAGCCCAATGTAATCAATCTGCCAAGTAGCTGAATGATCACTTCAAGGAATGGTGCCCTACCAGGGACTCAATATTGGCCTCTGCTGCTGGAAGATTGAGCACGCAACAGTGGCTACAGCCAGCTTAAACCTGGGTAAGTAGCCATTAATGTTGGTGAGTCCATGCATTATTTCCATACCTATTACCATGAGCACTATTCAGGAGCCCACTGAGGAATGGCAGGTGTGGCTGGGAGAAGAGCTAACTGATATCTGCAGAACACAGCATCTTATCTATGTGATTATTAATATCTTCCCTGATGAAATCACCATTTGATGAATATTCATATGGGATGCAACTATCTTCATATTATTTGCCCATTCATACTGGTATATCAACATAACTTTTCCCCAGATTTCATTGTCTTCAGTGTTCCAAATATAGTCTTCCACATCTTTGACTATCTAGGCAAACTGCTGGCCACAATATAGACTCTTACTGCTGGGCATTTATGTTTTGAGGCAAATGAACAACAAAGTATGCTAATAAAAATTCTGCCCACTGGGGAGATTTTCCTTTATCAATAACCCCAATAATATACCAGAAAGGGACTGTAATGCTGCTGCTGTCAACTTTTGGGTAGTGCATGAATAATGCACAAACCATCTGTAAACCATGCCTGACTTTTCTTTTCCTCAGTCTACTGACCATAGAAAACTTCTCATGAGTTTGTAGGTATGGGCTGGGAAAGAAAATTTATTGTAACTTAAGTAGAGGCAATAGGTATTTGGACTACCTTTTGTGCAATCTACTTGTGTCTTCAGGACCTGCTTAAGCCTGACCTTTCATATGTCACCTCCATTTAATAATCTATATGTCACTTCCACTTAATAATCTATCATTAGTGTGCATGCCCAACTTTTTGACGTGATACCTGAGGTCACATGGTAACATGGTCATCCATAATTAAACGTTTATTCTCTACTAACAGTCAGTACCAAGCCAAAGCCATTTCTTTAAAAAAGTGTAATTATCCAGAGTATAGCAAGATTTAGCTCCAATATGTGTGACTGTGTTATGATATAGCTAAAGTGGGCTGCCAAAGGTAGCAAAACTAACTTTATCAAGCACTATCACTTCAAGCACCAATGGATCTGTAGATCATATGGCTGAAGTAGCTGGGTAGCTTGTGTAGCAACTTGAAACTATTTTGGAACCTTCATTTAGGGGGCCCCCACTCAAAAATAGCAAATTTTTCATTCTTTCCATAAATGGGCAAAAATAATACATTTTCTTCAAATTCCAAAGAATTTCACTAGATATTATTCCTTTTCTTTTGCTTGTAAGATGGAACAGATGCAACATGTCCTTCACCTTTGAAGGGATATTTAAAAATGTCACATATCACTGGATCCCCAGACATTTTACTGAGATGGAGGTTTCTACATTTTCTTTGGAGTTATTTTGTACTCTGATATAAAAATGTTTTAAAACAACATGTCTAAAGTAGATGTCTTTCTTGCTCACTGGGTCCAATCATCATAATGTCACTAATGTAATGGATCAGTGTGATAACTTATAGAAATGAAAGGCAATCAATGTTCCTGCAGACATATTCTGACATTGGCTTGGAGAATTGATAAACTCCTAAAGTAGAACAGTTCAACTTGCCTTGCTATCTGAAAGAAAATTACTTCTGGTGGTTCAAACTAACAATTATCTGTCGGTCTGTAAACTGGTTCAAGTCTGTGAATTGAATGAGAGGCCATGACTCTCTGTTTTTGTGGATTCAGTTAGACATCTGTTCACTCAACCTGGAATGTTCTCTTATACAGATAAAGATCTTAGTAGGCTGCATATCTATTGATTTTCTGAGGGTACCATGTTCAACTATCTGTACCACAGGTCTCTGGAGTTGTATTCTGATATTACTTTGGTTCTTCTGACCATTATGATAGGACTTTGTCTCTGGCAGTTAAGTGATAGCACTTGGCCCCTGTAATTCTAGGATTATATTGTATTCATTCAATTTAGATCTTAGTTTAGTAGCCAAATTTCCCCAAGTAAAATATGATCTATAGAGAAGAGTGATCACATAGCTTTTCAATGATGCTGAAGCTTCTCTAGTAAATGTATTCCTCACAGTCATGTTGAAAGGTGTGTGCTCTGCTCTTTACTAGGGTTAGGAGGAGGTTTTCCATCATAAATCCAGTCTAACATCACTATCTCTCCTAGCATTTGGATAGGAGAGATAGTGTCCATGTTGTAGCATGGCAGTTCTGGCATTTCAATTTTATGTAATGTTGGCACCTTTTTGTCTGTATTTCAGCCAATCATGCAAACAAATTGTCAGATTCCTTTCTAATCCTTCACATTTAACATTTTATCCAGAATCACTGCTTTGTAGGCCCATTTCAATACATTTGCCTTGATTCAATGATACGCTCCTTCCACCTTTGCTTCATATCCTTAAGATCCATTCCCACATATAGCTTACAAATTCATGTCTGTATAAATTAGGAAAATCATATAGTTTGCTTGTAATATAGCACATCTCTTTTTAGGTCATACAACTTTCTAGCTCATCTTTCAGGTTCGGTCAAGTGTTGAAGCAAAGAGAGGTGTAGAGGAAAAAGCGATAGTAGGGATAGTCCTGAAGACAATCAACAGTGCCTTATAAGGTAACGATCTCAGGTGATGCCGTTACAGTTTCTTCAGGCGTAGAATGGCTCACCTCCTCAGGAAGGAGTGGAAAGGCTTCTTCTCCTTACAAAGAAGACTTGGCAGAATTTAGGGGTTTGAAGCCCCCAGTTTCACCAGGGTCTGCCCTTATATCTGCATTCAAATTTTCAGGATCCTGTTCTTTCCCCATCAATGTCTTCATTTTAAGACATTCTGAGAGATTGAGAATTCAATTTGTGTTGTAATTCAGCCACTCAAAGGATAACTCTGGATTTAGTTTTCAGAAAACTCAAGGTTGCAGCTACTGGAGATGTGTTTGTTCAGCACAGATATAGGATCTTTCAAGTCATTTATGCCAAGCTTGAGCTGGGAATTTAACAGCCAAACTTATTATTTATTTTCTGTCATTTTCTATAGGACAGTTAGAAACAAAAAGTCAATATTATTATAACCATTAGTTTGTCCAAAATATTCTAAGGTGCCAGATACATAATCATCCAAAACATTGCCATCTATGTGAACATAATTAGAGTATCCAATGGTGAGATGCACATATATATTGCCACACCATGTCCTGGATCATTGGTACCCTCTTTAAAATTGGAGACAGAATCATTAATGATTTTAAATCGAATTAGATTAGAGAACTAATTACAGAATACTCAGAAAAAAAATTTTAACTCATTCTTAGGATTATTTTCCTCTACAATAACTTTTGGTTTCAAAATTTTTATCCTTCTGGGTTCAACCAGAGAAACAGAATGAGTAGAATATATATACTAGGATTTATTGTGAGGAATTAGCCTATATGATTGTGGGAACTGGTTAGACGAGTCTAACTTGTAGGGGAAACTATCAAGAAGGGCAGGCTAGAACTCGAGCACAAGCTGAGGTTCTAGTCCATGGGTGTTGTTTCTTCCACTTCACTTCCCCTTCTTTAGGGAAACCTCAGCTCTTCCCTTAAGGCTGTTCAATGTATTGCATCAGGCCCACTCAGATTATAAAAGATAATATCACTCAAAGTAATTTGATTCTGGGCTTAAATCAGATCTATAAAACATTTTCAAGACAACATGTAGATTAGTGTTTGATCAAATAACTGGGGAACGATAGTCTATTCAAGGAAGCACATAAAACTGATGATAAGTTCTGTACATTGTTTGTGAACTTCATCCCTATTTTTGAAAGAATTTGTGCTTAATTTACTCCCCTGACAAAGAGTATTTCCTCCTGTGAAATTACTACATTTTATTTATCTATCCTATTGTCAGTGGGGATTTAGGTAGTTCAAGTTTAGAGCTACGTTAAAAGCTGTTGTTAGGAACAGTTTTCATGAACTTGAATGTACGGCTTTCTGTTTGGAATGTAGCTAGGGGTATACTTGCTGGGTCCTGGGTTCTGTATAGGTTCAGCCGTTTCACAGTGTACTTGTATCAATTTACATTCATGTTACAGTGTATTAAAGTTTCGATTTTTCCATATTCTCACCCATATTTTGAGTTTTTCATAACCATATGGGGGGGTGCATGTAACTGTATATCCTTTTGGTTGAAGTTTTCATTTTCTTAATGACTAAAAGAAGTTAGTGATAGCTTTTGACAATCCAGATACCCTATTTTTTGAAGTGCCTGAGTCCTTTGTCCATTTTTCTTTTGGATTGTTTATTTTTTTCTTATTAAGTAGTAGGAGTTCTTCATACATTTTAGATATGAATTCTTTCTCATATACATGTATTGCAAATATCTTTCTTCTCTCTGTTTAATTTTTACTTCTTATTGAAGAAATAGAAGTTCTCAATTTCAATGTAGATCAAACAATTTGTTTTTTGGAGGGCTGGTGATGTTTCTTATCGTCTCTTTAAGAAATCTTTGCCTCCTCAAAAGTTATGAAGATATTCTCCTCTAAAAAAGTTCATTGTTTATGTTTTACATTTAGGTGCAATTTATCAGAGATTGAGTTTTATGGATGGTATGGGTCTATTCCAGATGATAGCAAACACATATTTGCTCATATGGATAACTAATTGTTCAAATAATAACCATTAAAAAAAATGAAACAAATTAAGTATTTGCTCCCCTGGTGCATTGTGGTGTTGCGAATGTTTCTAAACTCTTCTATTCGTCATTTCCTACCCTTGTGCAAGTACCACAGTGGTCTTCATTATCATAAGTTTATAATGGTTTCAGCACTCTGATAGCCTAAATCTTATAGGTCTATTCTTTCTGATGTTTGCTTTAGCCATTTTTCACTCATTACATTTACATAGAATCAGCATTTCATTTTCAAAATAAAGCTGTACGAGATATAATTATTCTGCTTAATCTATGATATTTGTATTTTGATATATTTTCATGTTTGTATTTTGTTGGATTGATTTTGCTAATTATATGTTGAAGAATTTTGCAAATCTAAAATACAGATTGCTCTGACATTTTCTTTACTGGTAGTATTGTGAAATATTGGAGTCATAGTTATTCTGGTTTCATAAAAAGATTTAGAAAATGATCCTTATATTGCTATTTTCTCAAAGAGTTTGAACAAGATTGCAAGACTGATGTTATATCTTTCTTAAATATTGCAAAAATTAAATGATAAAGCTATCTGGGCCTGCCTCCACTGACCCCACCTGTGTAGATATATATTACCAAATTTACTTAGACTATTAAGAGTTGGTATTTCTTCTGTATGTTTGGAAACTCAATTGTTTTGAGGAATTTGTCAAATTTCCAAATGTATTCATATAAGTTTACTTATAACCGTCCATGTTTCATTGAGATTTCTTCTTTGAAATGAATTATATAAAGTCCATTGCTTAATTTCCAGATATTTGGTGTTTTTTTAATCATAATGTTGTATTTTAGTTGAATCTACCTCCATTCCAGTTAGAAGACAAACACAAAAAATGATGCCTTATTAACACTTTTTGGTACTTTATTTAGAATCCTTTGTGTTATGAGTTTATATAGTATATCATCTACAATGTTTTAAACTTTTCCATGCTTTTACTTAAACACCTGTTTCTTTTTATTTAAAATATGTTTCTAATGAAAATCATAACATCATCTTGTTTCTTTCTGTACAGACTGCCAAACTTTAGTCCACTTTCATTGAATATATCTGCAGATACAGATGAGTTTTAAAACACATCTTGCTCTATACATATTTTTTTTTCTTTTTGGATATACATTCTTTGTTTCTTTATTGTTCTTGTCCTATTTGGCAGGAATAATTTTTTTTGTCATTTCGTTTTATTTTCATTATTTACTTTTCCATTTTATATTTGGTGTTTACCCAAGAAATTAATAGCATACATTTCTGACATTATGATTTTCTTTAATTTAGTACTTTAGCCACATCACTGAGAATTCAACAAACACCATTGCTTCACTCTATTTACCCACTTCTTCTCTATAAGTTATTGTTCTCTTATATTTCACTTCTACATATGATATAAGCATTATATGATATGTATACACAATATTTTATATTTTTCCATTCTTTTTTGTACAAGTATTTTCCCCTCTGAGTTTTACTTATAGTTTCTTAGAGTTCCGTTTTTCTATCTACTATAATATCCCTGAACACTGAGGCTAGTTCAGTTTACCTTTCAATTACTATTGTTTCCTATGAGTTTCTCTAAGTAACTGTAAGTTAAGTGGCAATGATAAATGGGAAATCAAAATTCTACTTTATTTCTAATCGGATTTTCATAATCTCAGACAAGTTCCCTCTAGCCCATTGAGTTGAGAAACGCAGCTAAGCTGTTGGCTTGAATGAAGCTGTTCCTTCTTTCCTATATATAGATAGATAGATAGATGAGTTTTAAAACACATCTTGCTTTATACATATTTTTTTCTTTTCCACTATGCATTCTTTGTTTAAATATAAATAAATAAATATATATATATATATATATATTTATTTATTTATTTATTTATTTATTTATTATTTTTTTTTCATGGGCAGGTACTGGGAATTGAACCTGGGTCTCCAGCATGGCAGGCGAGAACTCTATCTGCTGAGCCACCTAACCCTTTTTCATTAGTGAATCACCAGATTTCAAATAATCAAATACCTTGTACATTTTAAGCAAGAGAAGCAAGTTCAAGTATAAGCAAGAACTCTATCTGGGGAAGCAGATGCAGTTCAAACAAGATGAATTTCATTCTATATTTCATGGAAATTTGAATTTTAAATGAAGTCACTCAAGAATGCAAGAAGAGGGCGGGCCGCGGTGGCTCAGCGGGCAAGAGTGCTTGCCTGCCGTGCCGGAGGACCCCGGTTCGATTCCCGGCCCCAGCCCATGTAAAAAACAAACAAACAAACAAAATATAATAAAACAAGAAAATGTTTAAAAATGTTTCCCTTTCTTCCTCCCTTCCTTCCTTCTCTGTCTTTCCTTCCTTTAAAAAAAAAAAAAAAAAAAAAAAAGAATGCAAGAAGATAAATCATCCTGATGGCAATGCCCTAGACCTAGAGATATATTAATGAGTTCCTGCTATTAAGATCACTATTGCTGCCCTGCCTTTTATCTTGCCTGTATCTGATTGTTAGGCTCTTATTTTTATTATTTCAGCCACCTTCATTCTTTCAAGAAATTGATTTTCCCCTGCTATTTAATCAAAATATATCATTTCTGGGCAGGCCACAGTGGCTCAGAAGGCAAAAATGCTCGCCTGCCATGCCAGAGGACCCAGGTTCGATTCCCAGTATCTGCCCATGTAAAAAAAATTATATATATAATTTTACTTATAATTATACACAATACTACCAGTAAAGAAAATGTCAGAGTAATCTGTATTTTAGAGTTGCAAAATTCTTCAACACATAATTAGCAAAATCAATCCAACAAAACACAAACATGAAAACATGTGAAACTTCCTTTCCTTTCCATGGAGTTGGTATGAATGCTTCAGATCTATATTTCACCATACTGCAGTGATGTGATCTTGTTCTCAGGAGAAATTCTGTTATACACCACATCCACAAACATATATAAGGTCTGGAAATACATTTTTCTTGAAAATGTTATATGAGCTATCCATTAATAATCTAGGCATGGAGGTTTTTGAGAAGCCATACTGTGTTTGTGTGGATGAAGTTGTTCCATTTCTTTTGGGGAGTGATTAGACCATTAAGATTTTTTCCTTGTGTCATGAACATTTTGATAATGAGCATGTTTCTAGAAAATCAGCCTTATATCTAAGAAAAAATATAATACATTTGAATGAGAGACAAAGCTGTGTGTTTGCAAAATTAATTCCTTATAGCAAACTTCCTCAAACCAAATGGTAGAAAAAAGGAGGCAGACCAGGAAGATTTTCTAGAAGTATTGTGATTTCCACTGGAATGTGGTAATTTTGAGAAAGTACCTAATGATTTTAAAATATAGCATTTTGTAAACCTCAGAAGAAAATTATCACTTGAAATTACTTTGAGCTGATCCCTCATATTTTAATGTCATTTTCAGGTATACATAATGTTTTCTTAAGAAAATTAAAGCATCAACAGAAATTTTCTTCACATAAGTCTTTCTTTATGGAAATGAGAAAGATCTTGTGAAATTATCACGGGATTTTCTGAAAGAATGATACGTATTTAAAATACAAAATTAATATTAAATAAATGCAATTATATTTAAAAAAATTCATAATTTAGGCCTGTTACTAAAATGCATTGAGTGTCCACTGCATTCAAGGAGAACTACCAAACAATGCAGGAGTTTCAACAGTCAGTAGTAAAGGTGGTGGATAAAAACAGTTAAAAATTTATCATTCATCACTTTTTATATTCATCACTTTCCTATATTCTGAGGTAGAGTTTAGTAGTTCTGCTTTATAGCTGAAGAAATTGATGTTTAAATGTAAAGTGAACTTAAATTTTCTAACTTGAAAGTAATAAAGTTGGAAATTGAATTTGTGTTTATTTGATACAATACATTATAGTGTATTGATTCTAACAATAGTGTGCTGGTTTGAAACTATTATGTACCCCAGAAAAGCCATGTTTTTAACCCTGATCCAACCTTGTGGAGGAAGCCATTTATTTTAATCTTTATTCAAAACTGTATAGCAGAAACCTTTGATTAGCTTACTTCAGGAGATGTGGCATGACCAATTGTGAGTGTGGCCTTTGATTAGATGGACATGTGACTCTACCCATTCAGACTGGGTCTTGATTAGTTTACCAGTGCCCTTAAAAGGGAAAACAGATACACATGCTTAGAGAACAGTTGCTTCAGAGCTAACAGAGACACAGATGTTTGAAGATGCTTGGAGTGCCAACAGAGAGGGAAGACACTTAGACAAAGATGTTTGCAGTTGCAGAGCCCAGAAAACATCACATATGCCTTCCCATGAGATACTAAGCAAGTCAGAACCCAGAGTTGTGTCCCTGAGGACTAAGTGAAGGTCCACAGATACTTAGAGAGGAAATCCCTGATATCAGAAGATGGAAGCAAATAACAGAAACAAGAACCAGTAGAAGTCAGCCATGTACCTTTCCATGTGACAGACATCGACCTTTCTCAAGTCAAGTATCTTTCATTGGACATCTTAGTTTAGACATTTTTTTCTGGCTTTAGAATTTTAAACTTTCAACTTGATAAATTCTGTTTTTAAAAGCTGTTCCAATTCTGGCATATCACATTCTGGCAGCTTCAGCAATCCAAAACAGATTTTGGTACAAGAGGACTGGGGTGTTGCTGCAGTATGCAATATGGAACATGTTGTAATGGTTTCTTAAATGGATAAGGGGATGATTTTGGAAGAGTTGTGAGGATTTTGATAGAGAAGGCCTGAATTGCTTCAAAAAGACTGTTGGTAAAAATGTGGTTGCTAAAGACACTGTGATGAGGCTCAGGAAGAAATGAGCAATGTGTTATTGCAAACTGGAAGGAATGTGATCCTTCTTTTAAAGTGTCAGAGAATTTGGCTGAATTATGTTCTGCTGTTGGATGGAGTTAGTATATAAAGGTAATAACCAGAGATACTCTGCTGAGGAAATCTCCAAACTAAAGTTGGAAATTGCATTACAGTTGCTCTTTGAAGCTTACAGTAAAATGTGAAAGGAAAGAGATAAGTTGATAACTGAATCATTTCATACAAAGAAAACAGAAATTGGTGGCCTGGGAAATTCTGCACTTCCAGGAGTTGAGACCCCAGTGAATAGGGCCAGACATAAAGATTTAACCAAATAGAAGCAGCCAGCCATTACAGGACAAGCAAGGATTAGAGATGGAGTTATCCAGAAAGAATTTGTGGAAAGTCCTGTTGCCTGATAGTTATGATCCCATCATACTGCATGGAAAACCAACAAGAATGTTGCAGGATCTTTATAAATGGACCACTGTCAGTCTGAATGAAAAGGGACAACAAAGGGACAAATTGAAGGAAAATTTTCTTCAAAGGAAGAACCATGGAATCTAAGGTCTAAAGTCAAGAAACCTTGGTCCAGGGAAATGAACCCACTCATGCAGTTGGAGGGCATGAGTTTGTTCCAAAGGCAGAGGGTGGGCCTTCTGCCTTGACACTCAGGAAGAGTTTTGCTGCCACAGGTCTCAGAGAGGGTTGATTACAAAAACTGGGAATTGGGGGAAAATGGCAGTCATCCCATTGTTCTGGAGGGGTTAAACATGCTTCAATTCTGGTACATTGCTTTCTAGCAACTTTAGCAATCAAAAATAGGGCCTATGCCATGAGGTGGCAGAGATCCTGGGTGCTGCCCTGATGCTTGGAGAAAACAGAGCTGGGAGAAAGATGTACCCACCAATGTGATCCAGTCTTGTGACACTCACCCAAGCCTTTGAAGAGAGTAAGGCCAGTATGTAGGCTCTTGGAAAAGGTGGGACTGCTCCTTTTTAAAGCCTCTAGGTTATAGAACTCTTAGATTTTGACATCCAAAGGAGTTTGCCTTGCAGGTTTCTGGAACTGTTTGGTTTCAGTGACCCCTATTTACCTTTCACTTGCTCTCTATGGCAATAGAAACATATATCCTATGACTGTCTCTCCTTTTTATATTGGCAGCAGATAACTTTTTCTAAGTTTCACAGATCCACAGCTAGAGTAGATTTTTTTTTTGTTCTCCTTCAGGACAGATCATGCCTTTAGGTGACTTTGAGGAGAGTTTGTACTGGTTTTGCTTTTATATTGTATTTGTATTATTTACTGAAATGGTTTAAGCCTTCATGATATTGTAATGGAGGTATAGTATGTTGTGGATGGAAGGAATATATCATTTTTGGGGTTCCAGAGGTTGGAATGTACTGGTTAGAAACTATCATGTATTCCAGAAAAGCCATGTTTTAATCCTGATCCAATCTTGTAGGGGCAGCCATTTTTTTTAATCTTGATTCAATATTGTAAGGCAGAAACATTTGATTAGATTATTTCCACAGAGATGTAGCATGCACAATCGTAGGTGTGGCCTTTTGATTAGATGGAGACATGACTTTACCAATTCAGGTTGATTTATGATTAGTTTACTAGAGTAGTTTAAAAGGGAATACATTATGGAGAAAGCTCATATTCAGATGTCTGGAGAGCATTTGCTTCAGAGCTGACAGAGACATGGATGTTTGGAGATGCTTGGAGTGCTGACAGAGAAAGCAGATGCCTAGACATGGGTAGAACACAGCAGACATTGTAATATGTCTGCTCATGAGATACTAAGCAAGCCAGAACCTAGAGTTGTATTCCAGAGGAGCTATATGAAAGCCCACAGATGCTTATAGAGGAAACTACTGACATCAGAGTGAAAACAACGGAGCTAAGAACAAGGACCAGGAAATGTCAGCCCCATGCTTTCCCATGTGACAGACATCAGCTTTTCTGGAGCCAAGGTATCTATTACTAGATGTCACAGTTTAGACATTTTTCTGGCCTTAGAACTGTAAACTTGCAATAAATTCCCTTTATAAAAGCCATTGCATTTCTGATACATTGCATTCTGGCAGATTTAGCAAACTAATGCAAATAGTTAGGCCTTATCCTCAAGGAGCTTATAGCTTAATAGAGGAGGAAAGCAACCATAGAAAATGTGAATGATAGCCATACTCAAATATTTGGGAGGAAAGGGACAGGAGAATGATATCTAAAAGAAAGAAATGATCACATCTTTGAAATTATTCCAGAGAGATGCTTTGAAGAAGAAATGGGGGCGAGGGTATAAACCTAAAGTGACTGCATAAAAATTGTTTAAAAATATGCAAATCAAGTTTATTAGGGTGATAATCTTGTGATGGTTTGAAATTATATGTTTCCCCACCTCCAAAGGGTATTTTAAGAACTAATCCTTTCCTGTGGTGTAAGCCCATTGTAATAAGGCTTTTTTGATGAGGCTATTTTAGTTAAGGCATGAAAAACCTCATTCAAGATGAGTCATTATCCTCTTACTGGAATCCTTTATAAATGGAATGAATTCATGGAAGAGAGAGGCTGAAATCAATGAAACCCAGAAGAAAAGGGAGAGACCAGCAGACACCACCATGTACCTTCCAATGTGACAGAACAGCCAATGATCTTTGGAAGCTAGTCTTTGGAAAGAAAGCATCATCTTGATGATTTGGATGTGCTGTAAGCTAATAAATTCTGATTGTTTAAAGCCAACCCATTTCATGATATCTGCTATGAACAGCCTATGAAACTAAAACAATGTTGGAAGAATATATTTATGTATTTTTTTCTTTTAATATCAGGATGATTACTTTGACCCTTCACAGTTTTGAATCAATTAAAATTAAGATATTAATCCCAAAACATTGTGTAAGATAAGAGAAACACAGATTATAGGAGAGATACAATATTGTAAAACTAAATAAAATAGAAAGCCTAAAAAGTTCTGGTATTATTATTACAGGATAGCCTACATTACCATAACCTTCTTGAGAGACACCTTCTTGGGCCTTAGAGTCTCTATATAGTTCTGTATTAACGGTCTAGATTAGGGAATCATCTGAAAAATCATGAATCGTTTTCTTATCTGGGGATGAAATCTACATGGAAGATTTTAGAGAAGTATATGTAGGCTTGAGATAGAATCTAGAAGAAGAGTCAAACATTAAAATTAAGAGGTAGAATAGAGACATGAAAGGAATATTCAACACCATTTGAGGAAACCAAGGGGCCATTGTTATGGAAGAAAAGATATTGAGATCTTCAAGGAGAAAGTAAAAATTTGTTTAAATGTTGCAGTAATGTCACAATGAGTGAAGATTTCAATGAAGACTGAAAAGAGACTTTTGATTTTAGGGAGAACAGTTAGGCCAGAAACAAAACTAATATTTACTGAGCATCTAATATATTTTAGGTATTCTTCCATTATCTTTCCTAATTTAATTCAAGTATTAATGCATGTTTCTGGTGTGGAAACTGAGGTTCAAAGTACTTAAGTAACTCCAACAGGGTCACAGTTTGGTAATGTCAAGAACCAAGCTTTAAACCTAGGCCTGTCTGGTCCCAAAGCCATTGCTCTTTCCACTGATCCATGTTCCACACTTCATTCTTGGGATGAAAATTAGGAAAACTATTTCAGTAGATGGGAGGTGACTGAGGTAGTTGTCATTTGTCAAAACAAGTGTTACTGGATGTTAATAGAGCCAGCAGTTTTAAAAATTCTGGAGGCAAAGGGGAATAAAGGAGGAATCTTGAGGCAATATCAAGATGCAATGCAATGGGTTTTGCTGTCTCATTGATTTTAAGATTACAGAAATTTGGGACATAGCATCATCTAATTTGGTTGGACATCAAAGATACAAACAACTCAAAACTTATTTAGAAAAGGACTTTTGCTAAAAATAATAATAGTTAACATTCATTAAACATTCACTCTGTCCAGGCACTTTTGCTCTCATTATTTGTTAGTCTTCCAAATAATCCTATAAAATGGTATATCTCCATTTAACAGTTGAGGAAATCAGAACGTGAGCTGAAATGATAAAGTGATATTCAGAGAATCAGTAAGTGGTATACCAGCTTTTGAACATGTAGCCTGTTTCCAGAATAAAAAAAAAAAAAAAAAAAGAAACCACCATACCATCTGACATTCTGCATTGCAGCTTCCTGAAACCTAGTTTATCTGATACAAACACACTTTCAGTAGAGGAAACATAAATTAGAATCATCTCTAGGAAATTGTTGGTTAGTCAACTTAAGGGAAAATCTTTGTGAATTTGTCTCAGATTTCTAGGGTCTTGAACCACAGTGAGGGGATATAAGACATGTCCATTATGTTTCCAGGTGACTTCACATTTTCCCCAGGTAGCCTGGGCACTTTTTGATTAAGTGCTTTTTTTGTGTAACCCAATAACTTGGAAATTTGGAATTTGGCATTCTCCTTACGCTATAGTTCATCAGTTCCTCCTATAAATCATATTCTGAGTGGTAATAAATGCCAGGTTTCTACTGTGCATTCAGGAAGTAATAAATAATACTAAGCTAAATGAATTGTGATGCCATCAAATGCACCACATGAAATAAACATTTTAAAATTTGCTTTATCCTTTTTTAATTATGCCTCTACACATATAAATTTGATCTTCACTTCATTCTGCCTTCGTATACATGTAGGACGTATTAACAGGTAGATTATTACCAGAAAAAAATGACCTTTTAGAAGCATGGAAATATATTTACAATCAGATTGGGAGAAGGGAGGGTGAGGATAGCTAATTAAATGATAATCAGAAATGTCAGGGATTTCAAGGGCACAGAAGTTTTCACAAGATTATAAAACAGTCAAAACAGATCTGCAGTATTACTCTGCTTTTTTGTCTTTTTGCTATGATAACAGAAAATCGCTTTTTCTGTAGAGTTATTAAAGTTGTTAATGCATATCTAAGCACTAAAATGTCACAATTTCTTTCAAGACTTAAAAGTAAAATTTGCCCTCAAATAGGTTAAGATTTTAAAATTGTTCTTTAAAGATTGTATCCTCAAGGAAACAAACTTTTATAATGTAGGTGTTTGTGGCATTTAATGTTCTCTAAGTTTGTATCTACATTAAGCCTTACAACGGTTTCATTTTTATCACTTTGTTTATATCATTTGAACTTAAATGTTTTTAATGGATAAATATTCATTTTATGTGAAATATTGCAAATACCATGTTTCAACATGAAAAATTTTGAGTCTACATGTATGTGCCATTAGTTTCAAGATTGGAATAAACAGTAGCAAGGTATAAATAGACAATTGGAAAAAAATAGCAAGGACAAAAGCAATGAGTTTGATCACTTAAAGAAAATAAAAGATAAGTATTCTATAGGTAGCTGTGTCCAGAAGGAAGGAAATAATGAACAAAAAATGGACTAGATAAATATGAGAGCAAAACAAAGTTTAAGGTAAAAAAATGTGTTTCCTATTTAAAATGTAGTCAGTATCCTTGCATATTAACAGAAGATAAGAAGCAAATAAAGATTTTGCAATAATTTTTGCAAGAACTGTAAAAGGAAAAGTTAGATGAGGGTATGTGTGAACGAATTTCTATAGATGAAACCTCTACTTCACAAATTGTCTTTATATAGGATGAGTAGTTCCTGGTGTTTGAAGGACATAACCCTCAATGAAAAATTTCCTTTCTTCTAGTTTTTGTTCTATTAAAACAAAGAGATTATTGTCTGAAAGGTACAGGAGGCTTTAAGTCATTCTCAGAGGTTGACTGGAGAAAGTCACCTTTGTAGATCCTGCTATTAATCTTTCTAGATGTACCTGCTATATTCCCAGGTTCCAACTGTCAGTGGGGTATGGAAGGGAACACAACGAAATCACAATAACAGTATTTTTCTCTCATGCCTAATTTCAATATTAACTCACGATCAGCAAATCTAACCATCCCAATTCTCTTACGAATGGTGGTATGCCTTGAATTTGTATGCCAGTTGATCATAAGTGCAGGTGTCCTGGATCCCTAAACTTGCAAATTGTGCCTGAATGGGAATCTTGAAGAGGATTGCCATTAACCAGTAGAGTCTTGTCTAATTCCAGGTAGTTAAAGTAAGAATTGAACTGACTGAGTCACTGTAGCATTCGTAGTTGGTGTCAGAAGCAGTCTGTAGAAGTTGATGGTTAAGGTTTTTGATAACCTGTATAACTGTTAAATGGATGATATCAAAGTTAAAGTTACACTTACCACAAAATAGTGCTGTCATTTTTCTTCCATATGTCTTACAGATATTATAATAAATCTTCTTTTAATTATTCATTCAAGTTATGCTTATTTCCACCAATCCCACCTCTAAATGTTTGATATATACTTATTTTATATGTGTAGATGCCAAAATGAAGTG